>NC_071994.2:81926363-82229393 GCF_028885655.2 Pongo abelii
GGTCTTGACTCTTTATCCAATTTGCCAGTCTGTGTCTTTTAATTGGAGCATTTAGTCCATTTACATTTAAAGTTAATATTGTTATGTGTGAATCTGATCCTGTCATTATGATGTTAGCTGGTTATTTTGCTCGTTAGTTGATGCAGTCTCTTCCTAGTCTCGATGGTCTTTACATTTTGGCATGATTTTGCAGCGGCTGGTACCGGTTGTGCCTTTCCATGTTTAGCGCTTCCTTCAGGAGCTCTTTTAGGGCAGGCCTGGTGGTGACAAAATCTCTCAGCATTTGCTTGTCTGTAAAGTATTTTATTTCTTCTTTACTTAGGAAGCTTAGTTTGGCAGGATATGAAATTCTGGGTTGAAAATTCTTTTCTTTAAGAATGTTGAATATTGGCCCCCACTCTCTTCTGGCTTGTAGGGTTTCTGCTGAGAGTTCCACTGTTAGTCTGATGGTCTTCCCTTTGAGGGTAACCTGACCTTTCTTTCTGGCTGCCCTTAACATTTTTTCCTTCATTTCAACTTTGGTGAATCTGACAATTATGTTTCTTGGAGTTGCTCTTCTAGAGGAGTATCTTTGTGGCATTCTCTGTATTTCCTGAATCTGAATGTTGGCCTGCCTTGCTAGACTGGGGAAGTTCTCCTGGATAATATCCTGCAGAGTGTTTTTCAACTTGGTTCCATTCTCCCCGTCACTTTCAGGTACACCAATCAGACGTAGATTTGGTCTTTTCACATAGTCTCACATTTCTTGGAGACTTTGCTCATTTCTTTTTATTATTTTTTCTCTAAACTCCCCTTCTCGCTTCATTTCATTCATTTCATCTTCCATTGCTGATACCTTTTATTCCATTTGATCGCATCGGCTCCTGAGGCTTCTGCATTCTTCACGTAGTTCTTGAGCCTTGGTTTTCAGCTCCATCAGCTCCTTTAAGCACTTCTCTGTATTGGTTATTCTAGTTATACATTCTTCTAAATTTTTTTCAAAGTTTTCAACTTCTTTGCCTTTGGTTTGAATATCCTCCCGTAGCTCGGAGTAATTTGATCGTCTGAAGCCTTCTTCTCTCAGCTCGTCAAAGTCATTCTCCGTCCAGCTTTGTTCCGTTGCTGGTGAGGAACTGCATTCCTTTGGAGGAGGAGAGGCGCTCTGCTTTTTAGAGTTTCCAGTTTTTCTGCTCTGTTTTTTCCCCATCTTTGTGGTTTTATCTACTTTTTGGTCTTTGATGATGGTGATGTACAGATGGGTTTTTGGTGTGGATGTCCTTTCTGTTTGTTACTTTTCCTTCTTACTGGCCAAGATGGCGGAATAGGAACAGCTCCGGTCTACAGCTCCCAGCGTGAGCGATGCAGAAGTTGGGTGATTTCTACATTTCCATCTGAGGTAATGTGTTCATCTCACTAGGGAGTGCCAGACAGTGGGCGCAGGTCAGTGGGTGAGCGCACTGTGCCCCAGCCGAAGCAGGGGCGAGGCATTGCCTCACTCAGGAAGTGCAAGGGGTCAGGGAGTTCCCTTTCCAGGGGTAACAGACTGCACCTGGAAAATCGGGCCACTCCCACCTGAATACTGTGCTTTTCCAACGGGCTTAGGAAACAGTGCACCAGGAGATTATAGCCCGCACCTGGCTCAGAGGGTCCTATGCCCACGGAGTCTCACTGATTGCTAGCACAGCAGTCTGAGATCAAACAGCAAGGCCGCAGCGAGGCTGGGGGAGGGGCACCCACCATTGCCCAGGCTCGCTAGGTAAACAAAGCAGCCTGGAAGCTGGAACTGGGTGGAGCCCACCACAGTTCAAGGAGGCCTGCTTGCCTCTGTAGGCTCCACCTCTGGGGGCAGGGCACAGACAAACAAAAAGACAGCAGTAACCTCTGCAGACTTAAATGTCCCTGTCTGACAGCTTTGAGGAGAGCAGTGGTTCTCCCAGCACGCAGCTGGAGATCTGAAAACGGGCAGACTGCCTCCTCAAGTGGGTCCCTGACCCCTGACCCCCGAGCAGCCTAACTGGGAGGCACCCCCCAGCAGGGGCAGACTGACACCTCACACGGCCGGCCGGGTACTCCAACAGACCTGCAGCTGAGGGTCCTGTCTGTTAGAAGGAAAACAAGGCACACTCTTAACTCCTCTCTTTCCAGTTTCTTTGCAGCCCGCCTAGTTTACGTATAGTGTTTGAAATTGTTCATTTCATCAGGTATGCAAATAAGGCCTCATTTGAAGGTGTCAAAAGTCACAATAGACATAGCAGGTAACTTAATGGCATGCTCCATAAAAAAACCTTAGACATACTGCTAGTGGCCAGAGCTGCAGAAGGTAAGCTTGTCTTTAGCAGGTGTATAGATGAACTGAAGGGAATGATGGAGCTTAATAACCTAGTCTTTGCTGGACTTTAAGTCATCAGGTGGTCCTGTGAGAAAAGCTGGACAGAAACTGTTGAGATAGGTATGAACAACACTATGGTCCATTCTGAAGATGTGGTTGGGAATTATGAGGAGTTCAAGAGGTGCAGCTTATGTACACGCCAAACATCTTGGCTTCTTCTCCAAGCATCCTTACTTAGCACAAGGGGAGGAAGGACATACTCACTGAGCAGCTCCTATGTGGAAGCACATTACACCCTTGTGTACAGTAACCCTATAGCAACCTTGTGGGGCAAGCTCTCTCAACCCCATTTCATGGGTAAGGAAATGGTAGCTTAGAGGTAGAGTACCTTGCTCAAGGCCTCACAAAGAGCAGAGTCAGATTCACGATTTCATTCTGGCTTGAAAGGCCATACTCAGAAAATTACATGTCTTTTATATCACAGAGCCCATCTAAAAGTTGATACATCACTTCCTCCTCCTCTTTGTCATCCATTTCTTCTCCCAAGCTCCCAGTCCTCATTCAGATCAAGGAATCTCCCAATTCTGATCAAACTCCCTGTCATCACGACTTTAAATCTCCCCCTTCTTTCCTTCACATGCATGTCCCAAATGCTTTCTATTCTATTTGGGGCATGTTTTTCATATTTGTCTTCCCTTTTCATTCTCACTCTCATAATCCGGAGGCACAGGACCTTTCTTCTGGATTGTAATGATTCTGTCCTTGTAGTCTTCCCATCAATTTCCAATGTCCCCTGTCCAGACAAGTCGTGCCATATCCATTCTTCCCATTGGAATGGTGATTCTCTGTGGTGCCCAAGGCATACAGGAATCACTTTAAGTGTGTTTTACAGTGTGTGTTTAGGTTGGGGGTTGGGGGTCACTTCCATAAATTAACAGAGATATTCTTCTCTCATCCCACTGTTGAGAGTCCCTGACAGAGGTTTTTCTCTGCCTCTACTCCCACAGGAAGAATTATTATCATCAGAAGCCTGTGATGCTGATAAAGTTCTTCATGTTCTTTGGGTGTGCTTGTGTGAATGAAGTGTTAAACCACTAAACCATACATGACTTGAAGAAATATCTTCTATCTTAGATGTCTAGTGCCTAGTACAGCACCTAAAACACAATAGGTGCACAGTAAGTATCTTTTTAATAAAGGAGTGCCAGGTGCGGTGGCTCATGCCTGTAATTCCAGCATTTTGGGAGGCCGAGGAGGGTGGATCACGAGGTCAGGAGTTCGAGACCACCCTGGCCAACATGGTGAAACCCCGTCTCTACTAAGAACACAAAAATTAGCTGAGCGTGGTGATGCATACCTGTAATCCCAGCTACTGGGGAGGCTGAGGCAGGAGAATTGCTTGAACCCAGGAGGTGAAGGTTGCAGTGAGCCAAGATCGTGCCACTGCACTCCAGCCTGGGTGACAGGGCGAGACTCTGTCTCAAATAAATAAATAGATAAATAAATAAGCAAACAAGCAAGCAAACCGTTAACTCTTTCAAGGCAGAGACTGTATCTTTTATCATGTGTACTTAGCCCATAGTTGGTGCTCAGGACAGGCTAACTGAAAAAATAAATACATAAATAAATGGTACAAATTTTACTAGCGTCTTCAGGTATGTTTCACAATGCTGGTTTGATTACCTTTTTCTTTTATTGTTTACAAGTAGAATAACTGAGCCCTTCACCTTTGACATTCAACCTAGAATTCCAGATATGTAAGACTTTTAAAGATAGTAATGGGAACTGAAAGTTATTTTCTACATTCCAAAAAGGCTAACAAATAATGCATTTACTCATATGAAGGTCAATTAAAATGACAAATTGCTCTGCTTTTGGCCAGAATATATCAAATTAGTGTGTGGTAGATTACTGTTGCACATCGTAAACCCTGATTGGCTGATATATATCTTTGATTAACAAAAATAATGAGACAAATTAGTTATTGCTAAATAAATGCAGGTTACTTGATACATAAAATCTTTCAAAGTGTGGTTTGTGTGGAAAGAAACACATTATAAGGGCATCTTTTCCTTCACCCGCTTAATAAGGGAGCAGGCATGAAAAAACAAGTGAGGTCCAAGCCATCTCAACCAGACTGATATATATAATCGACCTTGGATTCTGAGAACTGGCTTTTAGTACTTTCCCTTAGATTTTGCAAATGGAATTTTAATTGGTTTCCTTGTTTTAAAACTCTGAGAGGAGAGTTGTCTTTATTTCATCCATTTTTGAGAGCTAATGAGGCCCAGGGAGGTTAGGTGACCTTCCCGCAGCCGTCAACCACACAGCCATAATGGGAACTCTCTTCTCCGTCCCAAGCCAACCACTTAGTTCACATGGATATTCTTTTTTCTTGATGTAATGAGGAGAAAAAAGTTAATGATGATTATTTAACCACTTACTCAACAAATATTTATTATGCACATATTGTGTGCCATTTGGGCTTTGAGATATCCAGCTAGGAGAATGGCAGACTATCAGAGGAGACGGGGAGGCTTGACAATGACACCAAAAAATCTCAAAGGGGGACTTCTGCCAAAATTAATCTCCCTGGATTACACCCTTACCTTTCTCCCATTCATTGGCTCTCCATTTTGTATCAGGGTTCAAATAATTTTTTTCTGGCATTTTAGGCATCCTGTAATTGGGCCCACATACATTTCCTTTATGATTTATTTATGGCCCATCATGCTCCAGCCACAGAGGGCCTGTGACGTTTTTTCAACACATCACCCACAGACACATCATTGTCCCTGCTCATGCTGTTCCCTCAGGAAAACTCAATCTTCAACCTCCAACTACTGAAACGTACCCGTCTTCAGGTGAAATGCTTCCTCCTGCTTGTGTCTGTAAAGCTGTTCATTTTAGGTCTCTTTATACTTCAGTCACCTGCAAGACTTTCTCTCTGATTAGACTAAGTTCTCTGAAGCAGGGCCAAGCCTTACTCATCTGTTTACCACTACAAAGTCTATCTTTAATCTTGACAACCTCCACAAATGCTGTGTGTTGACCCTGACTCTGTGCCAGCCATTGGTACCAAACACAATATATACTTTATCTTATTTAATTCTCATAGCAAACTATGATGAGAGTGCTATAGTTATTCTGGCTTCATGGATAATAGCAGAAACTCAGTGCGGTTCTATTTTAGGACACTTCTCCTAAAACTTTAGACTTCAATATACACATTCCTCAGTGAAGGAAAATGAAGGCAAAGCCCTAGAGATGGGGCTCTTTTCTTCTGTCTGACCAATTAAGTATTACCTACAAGAAGGTCTAGGAGAGTCTTTGGGTACTTTCCGGAGTTAGAACCTGAGATCAAAAGGATAGAACCTGGGATCTTCGAAGCAAGATAGTGAAGTTAAAAGGATGGTAAGTGAGAACATGCCCTAAACCCACCAAAGGGACTTTGGGAGTCCTCATAAAGAAATGAAAGGAAAACATGATTGTTTCCTCTGATCCTCTGTCTACCTGTGATTACAATGGACTCTGATGATATCTTTGATCATGATGAGACTGTGACAGTATCTGTGATTGTCAGAGATTGCAAAGTGGATTTAGGATTTTTGATAGACTTGTCAATGCATCTGCTTTATCAGGTAGTTTCATTCCCTTATCACAGTGACCTAAGTGTTATAGGAAAGCAGACTAGCATCACTGTAGACATGTCATAGTAGAGGACATGTCAGTAGAATCCCACAGTAGGCTTTCTGAAAGGCTGTTCTGTATCAGGTGTGATAATAATAGATTGCTGTCTTTTAGCTGTGAAATTGTGTTACTACCAAGACAAGAATTATGCATGTTCAATGTCGGAATTTGAAACAGAGGTACAGATTTGTTGAGTGACTTGCCCAAGGTCACACAGCTCATCACAGAGAGATTGGAGAGCTGTATATTGGATTCCTGGTCCCATGTCAATGTTTTCTTCATACAACATCATTCCTGTTGAATGTCTGTAGATTTGGGAGTACATTTTCATTTCAAACTCTAATCATAACAGAGAAAACATGTTTCGTTTTCACCGCATATATATATATATAGTCCAAGCTTATAGCTAATGAACAAATACTGTTATTTTTCCTCAACTGTGTTTCATGCCGGTGATATCACGCTATCTACTTTATTGGTTTAAATTATTCAGCTCTTAATTATCATATTATGAATGTTTAATTTTTGCCCTGATATTGTCAGAAAGTAAAAGTGCCCTTGCACCAGTGGGCTTTGGTCCTGAAGTGTGGTTCCACATTCACTACACCAGCAAGAGCAATCTCTTTTACAGAGGCCCTGGGACTGTGCAGTGCTTGTCTAAGGATTCCCCAAAGCTGCACTTTCCTTCTGACCTAAGAGCCAGTGATTAAAGCAGGGAGTTGCTAACTTTTGGCATACCTGGGAAAATAAAAGTCTTAAAATAATTTCCAGGGAAACAGGAAGTAATTTCAAGAAATAGGGACCTCGTTTTGTAATTTATTTGTAATACATATGAGTTAAGTTTCCCTTTAATTAAGGAGGAAGAACAGTTGAGAAATTTCGCTGCAAAGCAAATAGTCTTTTACTATATCATAATAATGATCATGTGTACTGTATCATTTTTCCACATCCACAGTCTCTGTTATAGGATTCCCCTCACCCAACTCTTTCTCCATATTTGAACAATAATAAGATCTTCTTTATTCTGACTTCTAAATTTTCCAAATCTGTCTTCTCATTATTCTCACTGCTGTTTCCTAGTTCTTGCTCTCATGATTTACTATGCAGACAGTTGCACTATCTTTCTAGTAGGCTTTCCTTTGTGGTTATTTGGAAGCCCCCCTCTGCATGACCACCAGAGTGATCTAACTCTAAATTCTGACCACATTAGTTCTCTGCTTAAAACCCTTCCACAATGCAGGATCCTTCAGCAGTAGCTTTCAAACTGTCCCACAGAAGGGTCCATAATGACGAAAGAGAAGAAAGCATGTCCCAGTGGCTGGGGTCTGAGCCTGAGCTGGCCTGCCATGAGTGCAATGTTTCTTTGCAGTTGATCTCAAAAATTGTCAAGAATCTTACATCCCAACAATTACATGGATTTTTATTGTAAAAATCATACCTTTTATCAGCACTCACAAAATTGGCACTCTAGGAGATGGTCCAAATCTATTCCTGGACTTTGTAGCCCCTCTGAAAGGCCACCTCCTTATCCTCAGGTATATGTGTGTGTGTGTGTGTGTGTGTGTGTATGTATGTTAGTTTTAACAGACCTATGAAATTATTCTTCTTTTTCTTTTTTCTTTTTGAGACAGAGTCTTACTCTGTCACCCAGGCTGGAGTGCAGTGATGTGATCTCGGCTTACTGCAACCTCTGCCTCCCAGGTTCAAGCAATTCTCCTGCCTCAGCCTCCCGAGTAGCTGGGACTACAGACATGATGCCACCACACGCTAATTTTTTGTATTTTTAGTAGAGATGGGGTTTCACCATGTTAGCCAGGATGGTCTCGATCTCCTGACCTCATGATCTGCCCACCTCGGCCTCTCAAGAAATTATTCTTATGTGATAGAAACAGAAGGAAACAGCAATTCATTGAGACTAAATGCCAGGCACTGTTAGACCTTTTCCCTAATGGACCTCATCTGTTGTTTCACCTCCCCTAGATGATGGGGGTGTTATCCTTATTTTACAGATGAGGGAATTGAAGCTTAGCTGTATCATGCACTTTGCACAGAAAAACGACAGAAGGGAAATATAGCAAGTAGCTAACAGCAGTTATGGGTGATTTTAATTTTTGTTTCTGATATTTTTTATCTTTCCGACCTTTCTATAATTACCATGAATTGTTCTTCCTAAAAGAACTAATATAAACTATATGAAAAGATTAAATGAGATTATCCATATGAGAGTCCTTAGCACAGTGCTTGGCAAATCAATTTTATTCTCGTTCCTTATTCATCTTTGTATCCATCACAGCATCCAGCACCCACACTCCTAATAAAGAGCCAATAAAGCCAGGTTCCACTCAATTGGATTAAAAATTCAACTGAAGATTATTTTAGTGTTATTTCCTCCAGTAATAAATTGGCAACCATAAATTACATACACACGGGATAGGCTGGTTAAAATACATCTCATTAAGCTAAGTTTAAGACTTTTGGTTAGCCAGTCAAAATATAGTACCTCGCATTTATTAAGGTTTTACTATGCAGAAGATTCTATGCTTTGTGCTTTAAGGGTATCATGTCTTTAGTCATGTCAACAATTTTTTGAGATCGCCATTATTATGATCCCCAGCAATGGAAAAGTAAATAACACGCCCCAGTTTACCTGACCAGTAAGTCGAAGAGCCAAAATTCATACCTGGTGACAGTGGAGTCAAGTTCCTCCTTTAAAATCCTCATGCTAGGCTGGAGCCTAAGGTTTGTTGCCTTTTCCACACAAGTATTTCTGATTTTAAACATGCTCTATGTCACTGAGTGCCTGCTATGGATCAGACACTTTGATTCACCTTGTTTTATCCATATAATAAAATGTGCCTCACTGGGTCTTTTCACATATGAGATAACAAGATTTAATAATTTTCCTAAAGTCCCACAGTAAGGAGCAGAGCTGGGATTTACAAGCAGTTTTGACACAAGAACCTTCTGATTTTTGTTGCTGTATGCTGTCTCTATGTTTGTACAGGGCTATAAAGCTCCAGAATGCTCAATGCACACACCAGATCCTTAAACACACTTGTAATAGAATACCAAGCCCAGTTTAAGCACTAGATTTGCCTTTAGCAAAATTCAGCTTTCACTCTGCATGGAAAGCCTCTCAGTGCCTGTAAAAGAAGGGCCAGGCCTGCTCAGAAGCAGCTCGTTTGTCTCCAGTCTCTGCGGTTCCTGTCCACTGCAGAGGTTTATGGCTGCCAGTCCACTACGGGGCCTGCTGCCCGCTGAGCTTGTCTGTTTCACTACAGTAGGCAAATGGACTCTGCAGAACAGAACACACTGATTTTCCCCTCCACTACTGATATGCAACACACCCATGACCTAGAAAATAGACCTGAATTCCAACTATAATTTATAGACCCCGGCCCTGCCGGGGTGAAACAGAAAATAAATAGACCCTCATGAAGTTATTTGTTGAGGATTTGATGGCTCGACATGGATGCTCATGGCCCTGTCCAAGTTCACGAGCCCATGCTGGGGCTATTATGCTTCCAAGGAAACAGATGGGGCTAAGTCAAGGAGGATGAGAAGATGGGGCCGGTGGCAGCTAGAGGGGAGGAAAGGAGGACTCAGAAGCCACAGGCTTATAGGAGGATGAATCATGCTTTTCATCTGCTTGTGAATAAAATCTGATAAATGGATCCTCCTGAGATATGTAGTATATGGTCAGTCCCACCCAGTCAGTTCCTGTGGTCCTCTGGACTAGGGCTGTGTGCTTTGCGGGTGGAGAAGGGTGGGATTTGGAATTTCTTAAAGTGCCTTAGAACTGCTTGAGGGAAACCCTAAGCTCACAGAGTTGCGGCCCACTCTCAGTCCTGTGGCTGGCTTCTATCTCAGTTCCTTTCACCTTAGCTCCCTTACTGGGAATAGCTCCCTTACTGGGAATAGAGCCCCAGTGCAGGTGCAGGAGTGCCCTGATTGACTCAGCAAGCATTGTCCTTTGGGCCAGGTCCCCAGGAAAGCATTCTGCTCTAAGACAGACTGACTACTTACTCAAGGAAGTGCCACTCACCTGTCTCCAATACCACCGACTTGCACACAAGCTTCCCACTGCCAAGCCCTACCCCAAAAACCTAACCTTATCCCAGGTCTGGATATTTCTCAATCATGTCCTGATTTGCTACATCCCTTTGGGCACTCCTTTGTATTGCTACCTACCTGTTTAATCTTTTTGTATCTATGTCCTTCTTATCCTGTTTTCTTTCATTTCCCTGCCATACTTTTTAAATTGAAGACTACGTCTGCATTGAAGTTGAACCTATAAAAATATCTTAGAGTCTTGAAGACATTATGAAGACCCATTGATGACCATTGAGTGTAGGTGACTAGATGTGGGGGTGAAAGAAAGAGGTAAGACAAATACAGCTCCTGTAATTTTAGCCTAAGACACTGAAAAGGGAGAAAACTGGGAGTAGAGGAGATTTGGTGGTGATGTGCACGGAATTTAAGAGTGCAATTTGGGATATGTTAAATCTGAGATTATTTTATAATTGCCATAAGTGGGAGTTGCAGAATTAGTTGAATTTGTGGGTCCAGAGTTCAGAGAAGAGGTCTAGGCTGGAGATTTGAATGTGGAAAACATCAGGTGTACATGGCATTTAAACCCTTGTAATGTGATGTGATGAGTCCATCTATACAGGGAGTATATAGAGTAAAGAGGTTCTAAGCCTGAGCACCACAAGTTATAAAGATTTCTGAAGGTAAGGAGGACTCAAAGGAGAACTATAAAAGGCATACAGAGGAAGCAAGGCAGGAGCCGTGCTTCCTTGAATTATAAGAGCTTCCGTTTCCTGAATGACACCTCTACTGTGTCTTCCGGGTGCCAGTGCTTTGCTTGCATTTCCTTAACCCTCAGAAATAACTGGCAAGGGGGATATTGCTCCCCTCATTTTCCAGGGAGGTAACTAAGACTTGGAGAAGTAAAATGACTTCACCAAGGTTATATAATGGGAAATGGAAGAAATGGGGCTTAAAATTAAGTCTGGCTGGTTGGGTAGAATTTGATGAGTGAAAAGAGGAGCAAACATTTCCCGAGTCCCAAGTGCCTGGTAATAATTAGGCAGTAATACTTCAGGCATCATGCTAGGCATGTTTACATACTCGGTCTCACTTAATCCTCACAACGTCCCTGTAAAGTTAAAACAGTTAGCTTTGTTTTTCTGGTTGAGAAAATTGTGATATGGAGAACTTTAGTAATCTGCCCAAAGTTTCATAGCTAGTGGAGCCAGGACAAGAATTCATGCCTCTCTGGCTACCAAGCCTGCTCTCTCTTCATTATTCCCTCTTTATGCTGAGAGCAGTAGAGAAAAAGGCATGAATGTGCACTTCCCTGTGGGTCCTGAGATGTGAGAGAATTGTGACATGTACCAGCCAATGTGACCGGAATAGTCTACACTCCAGCGGCTCTTCCTATTCTTTTCTCTGCTCGCCCAAGGTTCTGACTCTTCCAGAATTCGCTTCACACTGAGCTGGCATCCTGAACAGACATGGGCAAGGCAGAAGTGCCTCATCTGCCAGGACCTTTTCATAGCTGATTTGTTAATTGGGACAAGCACTCACAAAAGCACTATGATTTGATGTCAACTAAATTATCTGGCACTCACAACCCAAATTAAAGATTTGAAGTGCATGGTTGGCATTGGAATGATGCACTCCTTCCTCTCACAATAAATGACCTGGAGTTTCCCATACGATGGGAAGCAAAGGAAAGTGACTCTGTGACTACTACTCTGTGATTCCAGCTACCATGTTCTAGGTACGATAATAACTGTGTGTGTGTGGCACAATCACACTGAGGATAAAGGGTTACAATTCCCATTTTACAGATAAATAAACTAAAATAAACAAAAATCAGATCAAGTACAGTTCTCAAGGTTCTATGACTAACAAGCAGCAGGATAAGGAGTGAGATACAGAGCAACAATATAATTATTTTAAATCTATTTCTCTGTTTTTTTTTTTCCCCGAATATTGAACAAAACAAAAGGAAAGTAAAGAACCTGGGAGAGAGGATGACATCATACTTTGTTATGGCAACAGAATCACTTCAAGGAGAACCAGGAAGTACTATGTGGACCTTTAGAGCAGTGCTTCTCAAAATGTAATGTACACATGAGTCACCTAGCGGTCTTGTTCAAGTGCAGATTCTGAATAGGTCTGGGAGGGCTTGCTCTTCTGCGTTTCTAAGCTCCCTGCTGCAGGTCAAAGTTAAGAGAGAGAGACAGAGAGTAAGTACTCACTAAGCAAAGGACAATACGGGGGCTGGGTACAGTGGCTCACACCTGTAATCCCAGGACTTTGGGAGACCAAGGCAAGTGGATCACCTGAGCTCAGGAGTTCAAGACCAGCCTGGCCTACATGGCAAAACCGCATCTCTACAAAAATATAAAAATTAGCCAGGCACAGTGGCATGCACCTGTAGTCCCAGCTATCTGGGAGGCTGAGGTGGAGGAATCGTTTGAGTCCAGGAGGCAGAGGTGGCAGTGAGCTGAGATCATCACCATTGCACTCCAACATGGGTGACAGAGCAAGATCCTGTCTCAAAAAAAAAAAAAAAAAAAAAAAAAGGATAATATGAGAATGTGATATTGAATGTGATTTCATCCTCACAATCTCCCAGTGCGTTATACAAGCCCAGAGAGCAATTAGTTCCAATTTGGAGTGAGGGAAAGGATAAGAGAGGCTGTGACTTCCTTCATGTTAGGCACACACCCGGAAGAGTTGAGTTGCCAGCCAAGGACTCCTGATATTAAACTCTTCATGCATTGTTCTCCACTGCCCATTCTGCCTTCCATTTAGAAGATGTGGTTGTTGAAGCCACAGACAGGAAAATCCCAAAGGTATTTTATAGAAAAAAAATTCTCATACTGTGTTTATAAACCTAAAAATGCAAACAAGACAGCATTTTAGGCAGAAAGTTTCAGACCAGTAGTTAGCAGAGAAAGGAACTAAGACCCCTGAGATGATGAAATAAATGAAGAAATCAGAAAGGGCTAAGTCCCGTCTTCACGTAGGAAACTAGACATTATTCTTAAATTAGAAAGTCTGTTTTTGGGTCATGGAGAGTATGGGCAGGCATTGCCTCCTCTGCCTCTTGATAAATGAATAAGGAGTGTGAAGAGCTGTGTTTGACTTGCTGAATGCCTATTTAAGCCTCTTGATGGAATGAAAACAGAGAACATGAGATAGGGATGGTAAAAGCTTGTGGCTGGTTGAAATAAGCACATGTGGTTGAAAGAGACATATTGCTGTTTGGTCCTCCCCCAACTGGCTGTGTGCCTTTGAGCAAGGACAGCACTTCTTGAAAGTGGTGGATGATCAGGATTTCTTTGGGAAAAAGTGAGCGTCACTGGGGAGAGCGGAGATGACTTAAAACATTAAAAATTTTCAACCCACTTTACATTATTTTTAATACCTTCTTATGATATCAAGGAGAAACACTCACTTTGGTGCTGGTACATTTTCAAAATCATTCTATTTTGTGTGTGATCACTCATTACCTAATTTACATATAAATATATATATATTAAATAGAAAATAGATAACAGACTCACAACCTCAATCAATGCTATCTATTGCATAAGATAATGATGTTATTGTATTTATTTTTATCTTTAGAGATACCGCTTTCCCGTTTTTTGCAGTGATATAATGTTTAAGTAAAACAAAGTCAGTTGAATTTAAATACTAGCTAAATACTACAGATGATATTTGAATGAAGGAAGTTTGGGAAACACAAAACCAAGTGTTCTCTAAGGCCTTGCTATTCTAAGAGAAAAATGTACCAAGCAAACAGAAAACAGAAGAAAGCAGGGGTTGCTATGCTAATTTCAGACAAAACTGATTTTAAACCAACAAAGATTTAAAAAGACAAAGACAGACATTACATAATGGGAAAGGATTCAATTCAACAGGAAGACCTAAATATCCTAAATATATATGCATCCAACACAGGAGCATCCAGATTCATAAAGCAAATTTCTAGAGATCTTTAAAGAGACTTAGATAACTACACAATAATATGGGGCGACATCAACACCCCCAATGACAGTATTTAACCAATCATCAAGGAAGAAAACTAACAAAGATATTCAGGACCTGAACTTGACACCTGGCCAAACAGACCTAATAGACATCTACAAAGCTTTCTAATCCAAAACAGCAGAATATACATTCTTCTCATTAGCATGCAGCACATACTCTAAAATAAACTACACAATCAGACATAAAACAATCCTCAGCAAATTTTTTAAAAAGTGAAATCATACAACTACACTCTAAGACCACAGTGCGATAAAAACAGAAATCAATACTAAGAAAATTGCTCAAAATCATACAATTACATGGAAATTAAATAAACAGCACCTGAATGACTTTTGGGTTAATAATGAAATTAAGGCAGAAACAAAGAAATTCTTTGAAACTAATGAGAACAAAGATACAGCATACGACAATCTCTGGGACATAGCTAAAGTCACCTTAAGAGAGAAATTTATAATGCTAAATCCCCACATCAAAAAGTTAAAAAGATGTCAAATTAACAACCCAACATTACAACAAAAGGAACTACAGACAGAAGAGCAAACCAACTCCAAAGCTAACAGAAGACAAGAAATAACCCAAAGCAGGCTGAACTGAAGGAAACTGAGAAATGACAAACCATACAAAAGATCAACAAATCCAGGTTTTGGTTTCTTGAAAGAATTATTACAAAATAAGATAGACTGCTGGCAGGACAAATAAAAAAAGACAGAGAAAATCCATATAAACTCAATAAAAATGGCAAAGAAGACATTACCATTGACTCCACAGAAATTCAAAAAACCCTGAGTGACTACTATGAACACCTCTATACACACAAGCTAGAAAACCTGGAATGAATGGATAAATTCCTGGAAATATACAATCGTGTGAGAATAAACCATGTAGGAATTAAATTCCTGAACAGACCAATAATGAGTTCCAAAACTGAATCAGTAATAAAAAGCCTACTAACCAGAAAAATCCCAGGACAAGACAGATTCACAGCCAAATTCTGCCAGATATATAAAAAAGAGCTGGCATCATTCTGATATGGTTTGAATCTGTGTCACCACCCAAACCTTATGTTCAATTGTAATCCCCAGTGTTGGAGGTGGGGCCTGGTGGGAGGTGATAGGATCAGGGTGGCAGACTTCTCCTGAATGGTTTGGCATCATCCCTGTTGGTACTGCCCTTGTCATAGTGAGTGAGTTCTCATGAGATTTGGTTGTTTAAATGTGTGTAACACCTCCCCTCTCTCTTGCTCCTGCTCTGGTCATGTGACATGCCTGTTCCCCCTTTGCCTTCCAGCATGATTAGAAGCTTCCTGAGGCCTACCCAGTAGCAGATGCCTTTATGATTCCTGTGCAGCCTGCAGAACCATAAGCCAATTAAACCTCTTTTCTTTATGAACTACCGAGTCTCAGGTATTTCTTTGCAGAAATGTAAAAACAGCCCAATACACATTCCTACTGAAAGCATTCCAAAAAAATTGAGCAAGGGGGACTCCTATAACTCATTCCATGAGTCTAGCATCTCCCTGATACCAAAATCTGGCAGAGACATAAAAAAAGAGGAAATTTCAGGCCAATATCCTTGATAAACTACAGATGCAAAAGTCCTCAACAAAATGCCAGAAAACTGAATAGAGAAGCACATCAAAGATAAACTACAGATGCAAAAGTCCTCAACAAAATACTAGAAAACTGAATAGAGAAGCACATCAAAATGTTAATCCACCACAAACAAGTAGGCTTTATTCCTGGGATGCAAGTTTGGTTCAATATATGCAAATCAATAAATGTGATTCATCACATAAATAGAACTAAAACTGAAAACCACATGATCATCTCAATAGATGCAGAAAAGACTTCTGATAAAATTCAACATCAATTTATGTTAAAAACCCTCAACAAACTAACCATTGAAGGAACATACTCCAAAAAACAAGAGCAATCTATGACAAGCCCACAGTCAACACCATACTGAATGGACAAAAGCTGAAAGCATTACCCTTTAAAACTGGAACATGGCATTGCTGGCAAGAAGGTCAAATAGTAACAGCTCTTGTCTGCAGCTCCCAGTGAGATCGATGCAAGTGATTTCTGCATTTCCAACTGAGGTGCCCGGTTCATCTCACTGGGACTGGTTGGACAGTGGGTGCAGCCCACGGAGGGTGAGCCAAAGCAGGGAGGGGCATCGCCTCACCCAGGAAGCACAAGGGGTCAGAGAATTTTCTCCCCTACCCAACGGAAACCGTGAGGGACTGAGCCTGAGGAACTGTGCACTCCGGCCCAGATACAGCACTTGTCCCACAGTCTTTGCAACCCGCAGACTAGGATATTTCCTCTGGTGCCTACCCCACCAGGAACCTGGGTTTCAAGCACAAAACTGGGCAGCCATTTGGGCAGACAATGAACTAGCTGCAGGAGTTGTTTGTTTGTTTGTTTGTTTTTTCCATGCCCCAGTGGTGCCTGGAATACCAGTAAGACAGAACTGTTCACTACCCTGGAAAGGGATGCTGAAGGCAGAGATCCAAGTGATTTGGCTTAGTGGGTCCCACCCCCACAGAGCCCAGCAAAATAAGATCCACTGGCTTGAAATTCTCACAGCCAGCACAGCAGCAGTCTGAGATCCACCTGGGATGCTCAGCTTTGGTTGAGGGAGAGGTGTCCACCATTGCTGAAGCTTGAGTAGGCAGTTTTACACTCACAGTGTAAACAAAGCCACCAGGAAGTTGGAACCAGGGGGAGCCCACTGCAGCTCAGCAAGGCTGCTGTGGCCAGACTGCCAGATTTCTCCTCTCTGGGCAGGGCATCTCTGAAAAAACAGCAGCAGCCCCAGCCACGGACTTATAGATAAAACCCCCATCTCCCTGGGACAGAGCACCTGGGGGAAGGGGCGGCTGTGGGCGCAGTTTCAGCAGACTTAAATGTCCCTGCCTGATGGCTCTGAAAACAGCCGTGGATCTCCCAGCACAGTGTTTGGGCTCTACTAAGGGTCAGACTGCCTCCTCAAGTGGGTCTCTGACTCCTGTGCCTCCTGACTGGGAGACACCTCCCGGTAGGGGCCAACAGACACCTAATACAGGAGAGCTCTGGCTGGCATCTGGCAGGTACCCCTGTGGGATGAAGCTTCCAGAGGCAGAACAGGCAGCAATCATTGCTGTTCTGCAGCCCCCACTGGTGATACCCTGGCAAACAGGGTGGGGAATGGACCTCTAGCAAACTCCAGCAGATCTGCAGCAGAATGGCCTGACAATTAGAAGGAAAACTAACAAACAGAAAGGAAAAGCACATCCAATCAAAGACCCCATTTGAAGGTCAATAACATCAAAGACCAAAGGCAGATAAATCCACAAAGATGGAGAGAAACCAGTGCAAAAAGGCTGAAAATTCCGAAAACTAGAACACCTCGTCACCTCCAAAGGATCACAACTCCTCACCAGCAAGGGAACAAAACTGGACAGAGAATGAGTTTGATGAACTGATAGAGGTAGGCTTCAGAAGGTGGGTAATAACAAATTCCACCGAGCTAAAGGAGCATGTTCTAGCCCAATGCAAGGAAGCTAAGAACCTTGAAAAAGGTTAGATGAATTCCTAACTAGAATAACCAGTTTGGAGAAGAATATAAATGACTGATGGAGCTGAAAAACACAGCATGAGAACTTCGTGAAACATACGCAGTTATCAATAGCCAAATCGATCAAGTGGAAGAAAGGATATCAGTGACTGAAGATAAACTTAATGAAATAAAGCGAGAAGACAAGATTAGAGAAAAAGGAATAAAAAGGAATGAACAAAGCCTCCACAAAATATGAGACTATGTGAAAAGACCAAATCTACATTTGATGGTGTACCTGAAAGTGACAGGGAGAATGGAAACAAGTTGGAGAACACTCCTCGGGCTATTATCCAGGAGAACTTCCCCAACCTAGCAATACAGGTCAATATTCAAATTCAGGAAATATAGAGAACACCACAAAGATACTCCTCAAGAAGAGCAACCCCAAGACACATAATTGTCACATTCACCAAGGTTGAAATGAAGGAAAAAATGTTAAGGGCAGCCAGAGACAAAGGTTGGGTTACCCACAAAGGGAAGCCCATCCGACAAACAGCAGATCTCTCTGCAGAAACCCTACAAGCCAGAAGAAAGTGGGGGCCGATATTCAACATTCTTAAAGAAAAGAATTTTCAACTCAGAATTTCATATCCAGCCAAAATAAACATCCTAAGTGAAGGAGAAATAAAATCCTTTATAGACAAGCAAATGCTGAGATATTTTATCACCACCAGGCCTGCCTTACAAGAGCTCCTGAAGGAATCACTAAACATGGAAAGGAACAACCAGTACCAGCCACTGCAAAAACACACCAAATTGTAAAGAACATTGACACTATGGAGAAACTGCATAAACTAATGGATGAAACAACCAGCTAGCATAATAATGACGGGATCAAATTCACACATAACAATATTAACCTTAAATGTAAACAGGCTAAATATCCCAATTAAAAGACACAGACTGGCAAATTAGATAAAGAGTCAAGACCAATCAGTGTGCTGTAATCAGGAGACCCATCTCACATGCAAAGACATACATAGGCTCAAAATAAAGGGATGGAGGAATATTTACCAAGCAAATGGAAAAAAAAAAAAAAAAAGCAGGAGTTGCAATCCTAATCTCTGATAAAACCGACTTTAAACCAACAAAGATCAAAAGAGGCAAAGAAGGCCATTATATAATGGCAAAGGGATCAATGCAGCAAGAAGAGCTAACTTTCCTAAATATATAGGCACCCATACAGGAGCACCCAGATGCATAAAGCAAGTTCTCAGAGACCTACAAAAAACTTAGACTCCCACACAATAATAGTGGGAGACTTTAACACCCCAATGTTAATATTAGACAGATCAACGAGACAGAAAATTAACACAGATATTCAGGAATTGAACTTAGCTCTGGACCAAGTGGATCTAATAGACATCTAGAGAACTCTCCATCCCAAATCAACAGAATATACACTCTTCTCAGCACCTCATCACACTTATTTTAAAACCGACCACATATTTGGAAGTAAAATACTCCGCAACAAATGCAAAAGAATGGAAATTACAACAAAAAGTCTCTCAGACCACAGTGCAATCAAATTAGAACTCAGGATTAAGAAACTCACTCAAAACCGCACAACTACATGGAAATTGAACAACCTGCTCCTAAATGACTACTGGGTAAATAACAAAATGAAGGCAGAAATAAAGATGCTCTTTGAAACCAATGAGAACAAAAACACAATGTACCAGAATCTCTGGGACACATTTAAAGCAGTGTGTAGATGGACATTAATAGCACTTAATGCCCAGAAGAGAAAGCAGAAAAAATCTAAAATTGATACCCAAATGTCAATATTAAAAGAACTAGAGAAGCAACCACAAACAAATTCAAAATCTAGCAGAAGAAAAGAAATAACTAAGATCAGAGCAGAACTGAAGGAGATAGAGACATGAAAAACCCTTCAAAAAAAAATCAATGAATCCAGGAACTGGTTTGTTGAAAAGATCAACAAGATAGATAGACTACTAGCCAGACTAATAGAGAAGAAAAGAAAGAATCAAATAGACACAATAAAAAATGATACAGGGGATATCACCACTGATCCCTCAGAAATACAAACTACCATCAGAGAATACTATAAACACCTCTATGCAAATAAACTAGAAAATCTAGAAGAAATGGATAAATTCCTGGACACATACACCCTCCCAAGTCTAAACCAGGAAGAAGTTGAATCCCTGAAAAGGCCAATAACAAGTTCTGAAATTGAGGCAACAATTAATAGGTTACCAACCAAAAAAAGTCCAGGACCAGATGGATTCACAGCCAAATTCCACCAGAGCTACAAAGAGGAGCTGGTACCATTCCTTCTGAAACTATTCCAAACAATAGAAAAAGAGGGAATCCTCCCTAACTCATTTCATGAGGCCAACATCATCCTGGTACCAAAACCTGGCAGAGACACAACAACAAAAGAAAATTTCAGGCCAATATCCCTGATGAACATTGATGTGAAAATCCTCAATAAAATACTGGCAAACCATATCCAGCAGCTCATCAAAAATCTTATCCACCACAGTCAAGTTGGCTTTATACTTAGGACACAAGGCTGGCTCAACATATGCAAATCAACAAATGTAATCCATCACATAAACAGAATCAGTGGCAAAAACCACGTGATTGTCTCAATAGATGCAGACAAGGCTTTTGACAAAATTCAACACCCCTTCATTGTAAAAACTCTCAATAAACTAGGTATCGATGGAATGTATCTCAAAATAATAAGAGCTATTTATGACAAACCCACAGCCAATATCATACTGAATGGGCAAAAACTGGAAGCATTCCATTTGAAAACCTGCACAAGACAAGAATGCCCTCTCTCACCACTCCTATTCAACATAGTATTGGAAGTTCCAGCCAGGGCAATCAGGCAAGAGAATGAAATAAAGGGTATTCAAATAGGAACAGAGAAAGACAAATTGTAACTGTCTCCGCTTGCAGATGACATGATTGTATATTTAGAAAACCCCATTGTCTCAGCCCAAAATCTCCTAAGGCTGATAAGCAACTTCAGCAAAGTCTCAGGATACAAAATCAATGTGCAAAAATCAGAAGCATTCCTATACACCAATAACAGACAAACAGAGAGCCAAATCAGGAGTGAACTTCCATTCACAATTGCCACTAAAAGAATAAAATACCTAGGAATACAACTTACAAGGGATGTGAAGGACTTCTTCAAGGAGAACTACAAACCACTGTTCAAGGAAATAAGAGAGGACACAAACAAATGGAAAAATATTCCATGCTCATGGATAGGAAGAATCAATATTGTGAAAATGGCCATACTGGCCAAGATAATTTATAGATTCAATGCTATCCCCATCAAGCTACCAATGACTTTCTTCACAGAATTGGAAAAAAACTACTTTAAACTTCATATGGAACCAAAAAAGAGCTCGCAGAGCTAAGACAATCCTAAGAAAAAGAACAAAGCTGGAGATATCATGCTACCTGACTTCAAACTATATTACAAGGCTACAGTAACCAAAAGAGCATGGTACTGGTACAAAAACAAACATATAGACGAATGGTACAGAACAGAAGCCTCAGAAATAACACCACACATTTACAACCATCTGATCTTTGACAAACCTGACACAAACAAGCAATGGGGAAAAGATTCCCATTTAATAAATGGGTGTTGGGAAAACTGGCTAGCCATATGCAGAATACTGAAACTGGATCCCTTCCTTACACCTTATACAAAAATCAACTCAAGATGGATTAAAGACTTAAATGTAAGACTTAAAACCATAGAAATCCTAGAAGAAAACCTGGACAATACTATTCAGGACATAGGCATGGGCAAAATCTTCATGTCTAAAACACCAAAAGCAATGGCAACAAAAGCCAAAATTGACAAATGGGATCTAATTAAATCAAAGAGCTTCTGCACAGCAAAAGAAATTGTCATCATAGTGAATAGACAACCTACAGAATGGGAGAAAATTTTTTTGCAATCTGTCCATCTGACAAAGGGCTAATATCCAGAATCTACAAAAGAACATAAACAAATTTCCAAGAAAAAAAAAACAAATAATCCCATCAAAAAGGGGGCAAAGGATATGAACAGATGCTTCTCAGAAGAAGACATTTATGCAGGCAACAGACATGAAAAAATGTTCATCATTACTGGTCATTAGAGAAATGCAAATCAAAACCACAATGAGATACCATCTCACACCAGTTAGAATGGTGATAAAAGTCAGGAAACAACAGGTGCTAGAGAGGGTGTGAAGAAATAGGAATGCTTTTACACTGTTGGTGGGAGTGTAAATGAGTTCAACCATTGTGGAAGACAGTGTGGTGATTCCTCAAGGATCTATAACTAGAAATACCATTTGACCCCTCAATACTGGGTATATACCCAAAGGATTATAAATCATTCTACTATAAAGACACATGGCTATATATGTTTATTGCGGCACTATTCACAATAGCAAAGAATTGGAACCAACCCAACTGTCCACCAATGATAGACTGGGTAAAGAAAATGTGGTACATATACACCATGGAATACTATGCAGCCATAAAAAATGATGAGTTCATGTCCTTTGCAGGGACACAGATGAAGCTGGAAACCATCATTCTCAGCAAACTATCACAAGAACAGAAAACCGAACACCACATGTTCTCACTCATAAGTGGGAGCTGAATGATGAGAACATATGGACACAGGGAGGTGAACATCACACACTGGGGCCTCTTGGGGGGTGGAGGGCTAGGGGAGGGCTAGTGTTAGGAGAAATACCTAATGTAGGTGACAGGTTGATGGGTGCAGCAAACCACCATGGCGCCTGTATACCTATGTAACAAAACTGTACATTCTGCATATGTACCCCAGAACTTAAAGTATAATAATAATAATAATGATAAAAACTGGAACAAGGCAAGGATGCCCACTGTCACCACTTCTCTTCAACACACTACTGGAAGTCCTGACAAGAGCAATCAGGCAAGAGAAAGAAATAAAAGGCATCCAAATAGGAAAACATGAAATCAAACTATACCTGTTTGCAGATAAAATGATTCAATATGTAGAAAATCCTACAGTCTATGCCCAAAAGCTCCTTGATCTGATAAACAACTTAAGTGAAGTTTCATAATACAAAATCAATGTGCAAAAATCACTAGCATTCCTATACACCAACAACAGCCAAGCCAATAGCTAAATCAAGAATGCAATTTCATTCACAATAGCCACAAAAAGGATAAAATACCTAGAAATACAACTAACCGTGGAAGTGAAAGATCTCTACAAGAAGAACTGCAATACACTGCTCAAAGAAGTCAAAGGTGACACAAACAAATGAAAAAATATTCCACGCTCATGGATAGGAAGAATCAATATTGTCAAAATGTTCATACTGCCAAAAGCAAATTTACAGATTGTAAGATATCCCTATTAAACTAACAATAATATTCTTGACAGAATTAGAAATAATTATTTTAAAATTCACATGAAACCAAAAAAGAGCATGAATAGCCAAGGGAATCCTAAGCAAAAACAACAAAACTGGAGGCATTACCTTACCCAAACTCAACCTATACTATAGGGCTACACAGGAGCCCAGGCAGCATGATACTGGTACAAAAACAGGTACATAGACCAACAGAACAGAATAGAGAGCCCAGAAATTATGCAGCATACCTACAACCATTTGATCTTCGATAAAGCCAACATAAACAAGCAATGGGGAAAAGACTCCGTATTCAATAAATAGTGTTGAGTTAATTTGCTAGCCATATGGAGAAGATTGAAACTAGACCCCTGACTTATAACATAAACAAAAATCAACTCAAGATGGATTCAAGGCTTAAATGGAAAATCTAAAACTAAAATATCCTGAAAGGTAACCTAGGAAATACCATTCTAGACATAGAAATAGGCAAAAATTTCATGACAAAGATGCCAAAAGCAATTGCAGAAAAACAAACAACTGACAAACAGGATCTAATTAAACTAGAGCTTCTGCATAGCAAAAGAAATTATTAACAGAGTAAACAGACAACCTGCAGAATGGGAGAAAATATTTGCAAACTATGCATCTGATAAGGGTCTAATATACAGAATCTATAAGGAACTTAAACAAATCAACAAGAAAAAAACAAATAACCCTATTAAAAAGTGGGCAAAGGACCTGAACTTTTCGAAAGAAGATGTACATGTGGCCAAAAAGCATATGAAAAAATGGTCAACATCAATAATCATCAGAGAATTGCAAATCGAAACCACAATGAGATGTCATCTTACATTAGTCAGAATGGTTATTAATAAAAGCTAAAAAAATAACAGACGCTGGCGAGGTTGCAGAGAAAAGGAAATGCTAATCACACTGCTGGTGGGAATGTAAATAGTTCAGCCATTGTGGAAAGCTGCTTGGTGATTTTTCAAAGAACTCAAAGCAGAATTACCATCTGACCCAGCCATCCCATTATTGAGTATATACTCAAAGGAATATAAATCATTCTACCATAAAGACACATGTACACGTGTGCTCATTGGAGCACTATTCACAATAGCAAAGGCAAAGAATCGGCCTAAATGCCTATTAACGGTAGACTGGATAAAGAAAATGTGGTACAAATATACAATGGAATACTACACAGCCATAACAAAAATGAGATCATGTGCTTTGCAGCAACATGAATGAAACTGGAGGCCATTATCCTAAGCAAACTAACACAGGAACAGAAAACCAAATATCGCATATTCACGCATAAAAGTGGGAGCTAAACACTGAGTACAAATGGTCACAAAGAAGGGAACAACAGAGACTGAGGCCTACATGAGAATGGAGGGAGGGAGGAGGAGGATTGAAAAACTACCTATCAGGTACTATGCTTATTACCTGGGTGGAAAAATAATCTATACACCAAAGCCCATGGCAAGCAATTTACCTGTATAAGAGACCTGCACATGTACCCCTGAAACTAAAATAAAAGTTGAAAAAAAAGACCTTATATTCTAGATGCAAAATTAAAAAGGCACACTCCTGCCCTCAAGAAGTGCAGTCTTCTTGGAGAACTAGGGAGTGTCTGGGACTAAAAGAAAATCTTCTTTTCTATACTCACAACACTTCTGACACCAAATGGATGATTTGCCATACCAAGCAATTATTTAATTCTCTGTGGACACCAACTGGGTGTCCTACAATTTAATTTATTTCAGACACCACCTGGAGTTAGTGCAGACCCCACAGGTTAAGGGCTCAGTCCCACAAGACTGCCTCTCACTTCAGATGCCAATTGCAAGTAGTGGGTCCCCAGGTTACCCATACTTCTGTGTGACTTGGTTACAACTTGAGGGTTCCAGGACTCCCTCTCCAGGTACTCCACTCCCAGAACCTTGTTCCAAAAGCTCCTCATACCCCATTGTTTAGGGTTTTTATGGAGGCTCTATTACATAAACATGATTGATGGAATCACTGGCCATTGGTAAGTAGCTCAATCTTCATTCCACCCCAGACCAGATAGTGGGGCTTAAAGTTCCAACCTTCTAACCACATGGTTGGTTCCTCTGACAACCAGCTCCCATCTTCCAAGAGTCACCACATTAGTAAAAACTCAAGTTATGGTTGAAAGGGCCTTATTATGAATCACAAAAGATGTTCCTCTCACCCCTATCACTCAGGAAATTTCAAGGGTATGTGTCAGGAATGGAGGAAGAAGACCAAATAAGTATTTCTTATATCATGATATCACAGAAACTTTATATAATTTAATGCACAATATACTCCTATGGCATAGCAAGAGAAGTATAGGCATATATACATCAGAGATACTGTGGGTTCAGTTCCAGACCACTGCAATAAAGTGATTATTGCAATGAAGTAAGTCACACAATTTTTTTGTTTTCCCAATGAGTATAAAAGTTATGTTCATTCTATGCTATAGTCTATCAACTGTACAATAGCATTATATTTTAAAAAATAATGTGTGCACCTTAATTTAAAATACTTTATTGCTTAGGTAGGAGAGAAGATTTGGAATGTTCTCAACACAAATAAATGATAAGTGTTTGAAGTGATGGAGATCCCAATTACCCTAATTTGATCATTACACATTGTATGCGTGTATCAAAATATCACATATACCCCCCAAATATGTACAATTACTATGTATCAAGTTTTAAAGCCTTAGAAAGAATACTTTACAGCTAAAAAATGTCAACCATCATCTGAGCCTTCAGCAAGTTATTATTATTTATTTACTTATTTTTTTTTTATTGAGACAGATTCTCTCCCTGTTGTCCAGGCTGGAGTGCAATGATCTTGGCTCACTGCAACCCCCATGTCCCGGATTCAAGTGATTCACCTGCCTCAGCCTCCCGAGTAGCTGAGATTACAGGAACGTGCAGTGGCCTGGCTAATTTTTTGTATATTTAGTAGAAATGGGGTTTCACCATGTTGGCGAGGCTGGTTTTGAACTCCTGACCTCGTGATCCACCTGCCTTGGCCTCCCAAAGTGCTTGGACTACAGGTGTGAGCCACCGCACCCGGCCCAGCAAGTTATAATCTTTTTGCTGGTGAAGGGTTTTGCCTTAGTGATGGCTTCTGACTGATCAAGGTGGTGGTTGCCAAAGGTTGAGGTGTTGTGGCAATTTCTTAAAATAAGACAATAATCAGCTTACCAAATTGACTGACTCCTCATGAAATATTTCTCTGTAGCATGAGATGTGTTTGGTAGCATTTTGCCTACCATAGAACTTCTTTCAAAATTGGAATCAATCTTCTCAAACCCTGCCACTGCTTTATCAAACAAGTTTATGTAATATTCTAAATTCTTTGTTGTCATTTCAACAATGTTCATAGTACCTTCACCAGGAGTATATTCTTTCTTCAGAAACCACTGTCTTTTCTCATCCATATGAAGCAACTCCTCATTCATCAAAGTTTTATCATGAGATTGCAGCAATTCAGTCACATCTTTAGGCTCCACTTGTAATTCTAGTTCTATTGCTATTTTCACCATATCTGCAGTTACTTCCTTCCACGGAAGTCTTCAACTCCTCAAAGTTACCAGTGAGAGTTGGAATCAACTTCTTTCAAACTCCTGTTAATGCTGATATTTTGACCTCCTCCCATGAATCACAAATGTTCTTAATGGAATCCAGTATGGTGAATCTTTTTCCATAATGTTTTCAATTTACTTTGTCCAGATCTGTCAGAGGAATCACTATCTATGGCAGATGTAGCTTTACTAAACATACTTAAATAATAAGACTTGAAAGTCAAAATTACTCCTTGATCCATGGGCTGCAGAATGGATGCTGTGTTAGCAGGCATAAAAACAACATTAGTCTCCTTGTACATCTCCATTAGATTTCTTGAGTTACCAGGAATATTAGTGAGGAGTAATACTTTGAAAGGAATCTCTTTTTCTGAACAGTAGATCTCAACAGTGGGCTCAAACTGTTCAGCAAACCATGCTGTAAAACAGATGTGCTGTCATCCAGACTTTGTTGTTGTATTTATAGAGCACAGGCAGAATAGAGTTGGCATAATTCTTACAGGTTCTTGGATTTCTGGAACGGTAAGCAAGAATTAGCTTCAACTTAGTCACTAGCTGTATTTGCCCCTAACAAGAGAATCAGCCTGTCCTTTGAAGCTTTGAAGCCAAGCATTCTTTCTAGCTATGAAAGTCCTAGATGGTACTTTCTTGCAGTAAAAGGCTGTTTTTTCTACATTGAAAATTTGTTGATTAGTGTAGTCAACCTCAATTATCTTTGCTAGATATTCTGAATAACTTGCTGCAGATTCTCCAACAGCACATGCTGTTTCACTTTTCACCTTTATGTTCCGGAGGTGGCTTCTTTCCTTAAACCTAATGAAACAACCTCTGCTAGCTTCCAACTTTTCTTCTGCAGCTTCCTCATCTCTCTCAGCCTTCAGAGAATTGGAGAAATTTAGGCCCTCACTCTGGATTAGGCTATGGCTTAAGGAATGTCATGGCTGGTTTGGTCTTCTATTTAGACCACTAATAATTTCTCCATATCAGCAATAAGGCCAAAAACGTTTAAAATATTGTGAGAATTACCAAAATGTGACACAGAGACAAAACTGAACACATGACTTTGGAAAAATGAGGCCAATAGACTTGCTGGATGAAGGGTTGCCACAAACCTTCAATTTGTAAAAAACACACTATCTATGAAGTGCAATAAAGTGAAGCACAGTAAAACAAGGTAAGCCTGTATAACCTTGGTTCTAATTTCCAACTGTTTTGATCCTACTAGTTGTGAAACGTTTTTGTAGGTTTGGGTAATATTCTTAACTTTCAGATTTGAGTTTTCATGTCTGAGTAATGGGGATATTAAAGAATTACCCTTGAAAAGTTATTGTGAAAATTATTGTAGGTGTAGATGTAATGTGTTACAAAGAACTTGAGTTCTGGAGTCAAAAAGAATTACATTTGAATCTTGAACCCACCAGTGAGTTTGACTCTGTGACCCTGGACAATTTTCAACATCTCTTGGAGTCTCACGTCATTATGAGGATAGTTATGTTACTTGCAGAGTGGTTGAAAACAGTAAAGCTAGCACATGTTAATACCCAACATACTGCCTGGCACATAATATGTAC
Source organism: Pongo abelii (assembly GCF_028885655.2). Taxonomy (NCBI): domain Eukaryota; kingdom Metazoa; phylum Chordata; class Mammalia; order Primates; family Hominidae; genus Pongo; species Pongo abelii. The sequence continues at coordinate 81,954,621 of NC_071994.2, forward strand.
TAATCAAGGTTAGTTTACTTCCAATCTACCTCTAAACCTATTTTCTCTCCTTTAATTTATGAGAACCTAGGAGAAAATGAGTTATTCCTGGTGATGGGGTGGTAGGTTCATGAAAGAAGTTACACAGGAGGAGCTCAAAATCTCCTTGTGTAGGGCTTGGATGAATGGGAATAAAAAAAGAAGCACATAAGGGAATAATATGAACAAAGGCTTGGAGGTGACAAACTATGAGTGGTGTTTGGAAAAAAGGGAGTCATTCAGTTTTTGGCAGAATGAGGTGTAGAGAGATCAAAGAGCGGTGAGACCTGTGGCTTTCTTGAGAAGACCATCATTCACAGTAAAAGTGAAAGAAAATCTTGAACCGTGGATATCTTAGGAACCTCTAGAGGACATCCATGTCCATCAAGGTAAATCTCAATTCTCAACCTGGAGTCCAAGTCTTGCTGGTACTGGTTCCCGACTGTGAGATACTACAAATACTCCTACTTCCCAGGATGAAGCCTGCATCAAAAGTATTCGCACAACAGGAGACTTACTCCAGAGAGATATCTGGGCTTCAAACATTGAGAACGTACTGCAGTGTTGAGAGCAAGGGCCTTGGTGAATACTGAGTTCAAAGTTCCGGCTCTGCCACTTTCTGTCCCTCTGACCTTGGGTAAGTTACTCCACTTCAAGTTTTTATTTCTCCAAATGAAATATTCTCTGACATGGCAATAAAATAGACTTTACCTCTTGGGGTGGTTATGAAGACTAAATGAAATAATGTATAAAAGGTACTTAGCATAGTGACTGGCAACAAAGGAAGGGTCCAATAAATGGCAAGTATTTCTATTTTAAATAAATCAAGTTGCTTGTTTTATCAGATCAAAGGAAGAAGGGAGTTTTTCTTCTAAGGGTCCTCACAATGGCTGCAGTAGAAGCAAAGGTGATATTATTACTGGCCCTTGGGAATGGCTCTTGGGCTGTCACCTCCCAGTGATTCTAGCTCCATGAAGGCATTGATGAAAGCAAAGGTACTTATATATTTAGGGCTTGTAGGGGATTTAGAAATTATCCAATCAAGTCCACACTCCTCATTTGACAGACTGAGAAACTGCTGGCCTACAAGAGTTAATTCAAAGTCCCGGCTGGCTAGCCAGCAAGTTAGTGGCAGAGTGAAACAAAGAACCCAGGTCTTCTGACTCTCAAACGTATCCTCTTCTAATATTATGATTATAATTGATGAAGTTCCTGGAAACATAGTATCATATCCCAGATGTGTCCTGTCTTTTTTTTCCTCCACTTGCTTTATAATTTTTCATTTTAGAAAAAAAATAAAACAACAAAATAGAAAGTCCTGTCTTGAGGCTTCACTTGATTTCATTTATAGTAGATGCAAGGCATAAATAAATACAGTAAGTTAAAAATAAACCCCTGGTATGGCTATAACTTTTTTTATTTAGCTTGTTTTTTATTCTTCTTTGTTTTTTTCCTACCCTATGGATATAATAATGGTAACCCTGACTCTGTTGGAGCATAAAGATGTTGCAGTTGAAGATATTATATATAGTGACCTCTCTTCTCCAGAATTTCTGTCATCATGTCAGTAAAGACATGATTAGCAGGGCTAGCAAAACAATCAAAAACAAGTTTTAGGATTGGTCTGACTTTACTTCTTCAAGTGCTCATTCTATTCATTCTGAAAAAGAAAACCCTGACTGAGTGCTTACTTTATGCCAACTTCCGTGCTGAGCACTGGAAGCTAGAAGTGAATGTGACCTGGCCTATGTCTTCAGGAACCTTACAGTCTACTAAAGAGAGAAACAGTTCCTAAACTGTGTGATGGGTACTATGACAGGAGAAGCCTAGAGGACTGGGGGCACAGATGAGTAGCACCCATCTGGCCTGGAGGAAGAGGGATGGTGTCCAGAGAAGCAGCTTGTGAAGGGTCATGCTTCGATGGCTCACTTGAGCAGCATGCATACTAAAATTGAAATTAGACAGAACTGAGATGATTAAGATGCTAAGATAAATCTTTATAGAGAGACTGAATAGAATAATGTGTAAAGATATTAAGCTTGGGTTGTAATCCTGGTTCTACCATCCATTATAGAAGTGTCTTGAGACAGTTAATTGCCTTGTCTATAGCCCAATTTTCTAATTTTGAAACTCAAGTATCTTTTTTCTAGACTGTACCTAAGCCCCTTTTAGTCACTACAATTTTGTGGCTGGGTGGAATATGTCTTCCTTGAGGTCAGGATCATGTCTTATTCCCAGGGCCGAGCGCAGGTCTTCGTACTCAGAGTAAGCTGGATTTGTGGAATATAAGAAAATTTTCAATTGGATCCCTTTAGTTGAGTCAGTAAATTAAAAGGATTAGGTCTTTTCGAATGATTTCCTTAGACTGGAATTTAAAAGCATGTCTTTAGTGATATAATATGTGGCTTTTGGAAGCCTATATTACTTTTGTCCCAAATGAAGAGAAATGCAGCCAATTCGCAATAAATCTTACTGTTGGCAGTAGTGATGGTGCCAGTGGGAACAGCAGTAAAATAAACCAAACATCTACCACAATTTCCTGATATTATAATTGTTTGTCATCACTTAGAGACAGCAGCCCAAAATTCTTTCGAGGCAATAAAGAACTTAATGAGAAGACAGGTACTCAGTGAATATTTTATATTTGAGAACCAAAATAGGGAAGTTCCAGAAGAAGCAAAGGTTTTTATTCTAGCACAGGGTGAGACTGAAAGGGGCAAAGTCATATGGCAACGAGTTGGGAGGAGTTTCAGAACACAGCTTCTGGCCAAATATTCATAGAACTGAAGGTTAGAGTATGACTTGGGTGCTTTTTTAAGGTGCTTCCTGCTCAGAGGCTGATGAGAGTATAGCCACCATCCTCCAACCACCAAGATTAATCTCTCTTTGTGGATGAGAGGTCTTTGTTTATGAAAATGTCTTGTGAGCAGTAAGATTGCCAAATTGCTGTAATTAGGGATGTAAGAAAGCATCATTGTCATCATCGTAGTCATTGTCGTCATCAACATCATCCTTGTCATCATCACTTTCAACATTGTTTCCCAAAGGATGGGGGTGCAGAATGGGCATGGAAGGTGAAATTTGAGAAGCTATTGCATGTACATGTTCAGTTATCTGCCAGTGGAATGGCTTAGGAAGTTATTTTTAACGTCTTCTATACCTCTGAATACTCTTCTATGAAATGGGTCAACCAGTAAAATGTTGTTTTGAGGATGAAATGAAATTATTTATGTAAAGAACTTGGTCCATGGGAAGTTTTTGATTCAGGGCACTGCATTACAACAAGTCAGCCTCTCAGTGGAGGGTGATGTCTGTACAATACCAAGCAGAATGAGAAAACATGGATAACGCCAAAATAACTGGGAGCAGGCCTAAGTTACTGATGGGAGGGGAGGATGGAGAAATTGAGTGGTTGGACCCAGATGAGAACAGGCTGGCTTCCCAGGGCACTAAGCAGTCAGATATGCTAACTTTTATTGTTCTAAAAGTATTTGGGGCTACTGTCTTCAAGGAAAGAAAAGCAGTTACTTCGGAACCTTTGTGATAGCCATATAGGTCTATGGTTCTAGGCTAATATTGCTGCTGCTCCCATCCACATCACAAGAACCACAAATAATACCATTCACGGAGTATTGCTGCATGCAGTTCACTGTGATATGTCCTTTGCAGCATTATGTCACTTTATCCTCACAATAATACCTGTGAGGTAGGTACTATCATAATCGCTGTTTTACAGATGAGAAAACTGAAATTCAGAACAGTTAAGTAATTTGCCAAGATCAATGGTAAATATAGTAAATGGTAGAGTCAGGACTCAAACCAAATCTAAATGGTGTTGACTGTACTTCTAACCATTATGCTAGTCTTCAAGGCAGCATTAACTTCGAACTTCTCAGATGAGTTGGAATGAGCTGAGACAGGGAGAAGCTGTCATTGAACCATCACTCTATATAGCATAAGGTATAATTTCTTATAAAATCGGTGACACTGAACTTTACAACTCCAGATGGCATAGGTACTTCACGGTTATCAGAGATTTGCATATTTCTTAAACAATTTTCTGTTTATTGGTAGAAGAGGTGCTATCTTCTAATTTGCACGGGTTTACCATATCAGCCAGTGGAGGGCTAAATGTTCACTATTTTGTTTTCTTGTGTTAGGCATTTGTACTTAAGATAACCCATAATACGTGCTCTATCTTGAAGTCCTATTGCAGGAAGTTGTACTATGCCATGATTCCTTTCTTATCCCAGCCACAGCTAATTGGCCACAGACTGACAGACTCAATGACAGCCATAGGCTGAAAGCCTACCATGAAAATCTGACATTCTACACTGGACAGTGACTGGTAATTCATTCATGATCACTCTCTTTGTGAGTTTGGATATAAGAGAAGGGAGGGAAATGGTGAGGAAGAAAAGGAGGGGGGAGAGAATAAGAAACATGTGAGTGTGTGAGAGTGTGTGTGTGTGTGTGTGTGTAGAGAGAGAGAGAGAGAAAGTTTGTGTATGTGTCTCTTTATTATTATTTACGGTGGCAGAATCAGTTAGTTCCAAGACATAAATAAGCCAAGTCACGTTGGTGGTTATGGATGCTTTTGCTGTGCCAAGCAAAGAAACTTGCTGGGATCTCCCCGAGGAAGGTGTCTCCCTCTTTGCATTACATGTCTTGGGATTCATGCTCTGCCTGAAACTCATGCCCTTATATGTCTCTTCTCTGTTCTTCCATATGGCTGCTTCCTCCTATTTGTAGCCTAAGCCCTGGATTTAAAAGCTCAAGGTCATCCTTATGTCTCATGTATAATCCAACCAGAATCTCCAGAGCTGGGCCAGGCCATAGTGTTGACACAAATGTCTAAACTAATAGTGGTGTCTTTGATTTGTGTCCTCTTTACTTAGATCTGTATTGAAAACTCTGGTAAAGGTAGACAATTTGGTTCTCCAGGATTCTCTTTCTCAGATGAATGATAAATAATCTCATCATCATTTTACTAAAGGTGAAACTGAGGCACAATGTGGCAATGCATTTGTCAAAGTCACATTTGAAATAGATCTGACTGGCTTCTGATCCCTTTACTCTGTCTGTAGCACCATGTGGCCTCCTGTCCTAAATTGGATTGTGCTTCCCCATAACACGATAGGAAAGAAACAAATCTATGCCTTTTTTACTCCTTGAGCAAGAAGCTTCATTTCCGCTAATCCTCTCACTCTATGGTGACCCAAATGGGTTATTTCTTCCTTCTTGCCATGGATTCTCCTGCCATAGTCATACCAGAGTGCATGAACAACTGCTTCCTTTAGCAAGGAAAGAAACCTTAAGAGAAACCTGAGATGTCCTGATTGGGCTCTTATCCTCTTCTTATAAAGGGATGCCCAAAGCAGGGCTACTTGTTACTAATTGTTATGAAAATAATACAATTTATCAATGTTGTAGATTCTTTCCAGTTTATAATAACTTTCACGCATACCATTTTATAAATTAATGTATTCACACATTCAATAACCATGTATCTCAGGTCAGGTCCTGTACTGGCCACTGAGAACACAGGTATAATGTGTCAAAGAAAAATTTTATTCTCTTAGCAGTAGGCAAATTATTTTGCCAGAGAGAGGCTCACTATATTGGGTTATGCTTTGATTATTCTGCTTATGGCAGGAGGGTCCCAGGGAAACTGAGTATCTTCTGTTCCCAAGGTGGTGCAGAAATTGATAAAGCTGCTTTGCATGCAATAACAACAGGAATCTGCTAAGGAAAGGAAAGAAGGCAAATGGGAGGAGAATGGGATCGCCAGGGAGGAGGTTAGAGCCGGACACTGTAGTCGGAGCTGAGGCCTCTCCCCATGCCCCTGCAAAACTGCAATAAAATTGTAAAGTCACACAATTGGAGTGGATACATTTATTTGTAGAAACTGGTGGAAGGGGTTGATGAATAGGGATGAGTTAGGACAGCACTGATGTGCAAGAGTTGGAGTTGAAAGAAGGATGGCTTCTACGGACTGGATTTTCAAAGAGAAATGAAAGCCTAGACCAGGCCCTCGGCAGCTCATGGCCTAGGAGATCTAGCAGAGGCATAAGCAGATGGTAATACAGCAACAGGCTTGAGAGTAGAGGTGAGCATGGTAAGCAGGGAGAGCCCCTAGGACAGGCTATGCATCTCTGCCCCATGAACAGGCAGGAAGAGGTGACAGGCCAGCTACATTGAGGACAACTGGACAGTCTCTGGACAGACACAGGGGAGCCGAGACCATCCCAGAGAAAAGAAATAGCTGTGAAAAATTATTTAGATGCTTTTCCTTGTGTCTGGAAAATGGGGTACAAAGGAGTGCAGGGAGAAGTTGGCTAGAGAAGTTGACAAAGGCCAGATGTGAAGGTGGGATACCTTAAGGCTGGATGATGGGCCACCACTAGGAGTTTTAAGGATGTCAATTTTGGAACTTCTAGGGAGATAAATTATTAGCTGAAAACGTGAACAAGTGAATGGTTTGGGCTAAAGAAATTCAGTACAGGTGAAGCAATGAGGTGTTGAGGTGGGATGGGCAAACTGCTGGGGGGAAGTGGACAGAAATCTCCTGCCATCCCCGTTGCTGGGCCTACTAAAGTCACCTACAGCTGGTACTGGTAGCCTTATGGGCAGATACATAGGTTGCTATCATAATCTGCTCCTTAGCCGAGAGCATATGTGATAATTTCTTGGTGCAGGGCTGGTTGGATATTAACTATTCCATTTGACCACGGGAATAGAGCAGATGCTTTCTCCTGGGTCAGGGAAAAAATCTAGACTGTTATCTGTCTATGTGGGACAAGACGAAGTGTGGGAGTCATCTCCACCCTGCCCCCTAGCATCTGTTCTCAGATTCAGACACTTATTTGAGACTATATCAGGTGCCATACTTAGTGACAAGGATTTTCACATCAATTAATTCCCTTATTTCTCGAAACAAGCCTGAATTGTTATTGGTAATTCCTTATAGCTATTATCTCTGCAACCTGGCTTAGTAATTGGGTGAGACAACCAGGGTTTTCAAATCCCAGGGCTTGAACTCAGAAAAATCCAGTGCTTCACATTCCTCTATTAGCACTAAAGCTAGCATGAAAGCAAAGTAGTTCTGGGTAAGGAAAAAGAGGTGAAAACACAGGTTCTTTCCCTCAAGAATTTCACTGACTAGAGTGGAGATGGGCAGGCAAATAGCCCATTGCAATGTACTATTGTAACCCTTACAATTTCAGGAGGCAGGTACTGTTATCATCTACATTTCAAATATATGGAAACTGAGGCACAGAGAGGTTAAATCACTGTCTCCCACTCACACAGCTAGAAAGTGGAAAGCCAGGCTTCAGATGCCAACCATTTGGCTCTAAGTCTGTGTTCTTAACCATGGCATTGTATTGTGCTTTAACCTAGAGTTGGCGATATCATGTTGCTCCCTCCTCCATGACCTGCCGCCCCACTGGGTTGCTCTACTACAGTGATTCTCAAGTGGGGGCAATTTTGCCCCCATGGGGATATTTGGCAATTTCTGGAGACGTTTTTGACTGTCACAACTTGGATGGGGGATTGCTACTAAAATTTAGTCAGTAGAAGTCAGGGGTGGTGGTAAACATGTTACAACACACAGGACAGCCGACAGAATAAAAAATTACCTGCCCTAAAATGTCAGTGGTGCTCAGGTTGAGGAACTCTCACTAGAGAACCTATCGGACTACTCTAAGTGATGGCTTCTTGCCAGTCTTGCTAGGATGAGCTCCCCTGTGCCTAGCACAGACCTGGGCATGTAGGAGAATCTATAAATGTCTGTGGAATACATGAATGGGTGAATAAAATAGGTAATTTGTGCAATTTGGGTTGGCTGTATCATATAATTCTGGCTATTATGCGTTTATACAGGAATGATTTTTTAAATAATCTGTGAAAATGAACCAGAAATTCCTGTCCCCAAGCTCACAGCCAGGGTAGAGGGGCAGCAGAGAAGCATGCATAGCTATGAGCCAAGGCAGGCAAGAAAGGGGCATCAGAGAAGGTCGCCTGTGGACGGAGGGAGCTGAACTCTCAGGCTTCTGTGAGAAATGGCCCTTTGCAAACAAGGCAGTGGTTTGGGAGACTTCAGTTTTCACTCTGAATTTTTCAGTGTGTGAACTCGATTACCATTTGGGATCAGGTTAGAGATTTAGTGATAACAGGAAGCATTTTCCCCCCAGCTACCCTGTTGCTCCAGTCTGAGGCTGGTTTCCCTACATCCTCCCTATAATGACTATTCAAGACAGCAACCAGAGCAAAGAGAGAAAACAGTACCAACTTGCAGACTAATTAATTAAAGGCCTAGATAAATTACAATGTTATTTATTGCTCAATTATAGTAATTATTTTACCCATGTTTTTGGTAAAATTATCTCCTCTTTCTTTGTATGGTTTCTGATTCCTCCTTTAACTACCCACTGTACTCATGTGTTGATGTTTTTCTTTGTCATTGAGTATCCTTTGGGGGAAGTAAGCAAGATAGTAAATTACCAATAAATGTTGACCCACAGAACACCAATGCTGAAAGTGCCTCAGTGGCTCATTTTGTGTTGCAGATGAGTAAACTGAGTTCTGAGAGGCAAAAGAACTTGCCAGAGGAGAATGAGACCTGGAATGGGGACTTTCAGGATACAGCTTATATTGAGATGCTATGACAACTTAATATTGATGAAGTATGCATTTTATTTTTACACATAGTAAGTGTCTCATAAACAAGGTCTGTGAAAGGATACCAATAAATCAATCCCTTTAATCCATGTAAAATCACTTATCCTTAAGGTCTGAATCTCTGATGGTTATTTTTCTGTTACAGGTTTGGCTGCCTCCCTTCAAGACCTATGAACATTTGTGGAAGCGAATCACAGATAAGTAGAGCTTTCCTTCTCTTCTCCTATTCAGAATCAATTTTCACATCTAAATTTAGAGACATGACAGGTAGCACATGGCAGTTCCCTCTGGATTTCTTTCTCTGGAGGCAGAATGGAACAGAGGAAGGACACTGGCCTCTGGGGAAGGGGGCCTGAGGGTTCACCCTGGCTCTAACTGCATCTGACGTTGGACAAGTGATCCAACCCAACTTGGTGCCTCAGTTTATTCATCTGAAAACAAGGCCCGTGCTAGTGGCCACCTTATATGGCTGTTGTTAGGGCTGAATGAGAGCACTCATGGAACAGCACAGGCTGTAGCACACACAGAGTGAGAGGCCGATGCATAGCATTCATAAAAGCCATTTAGGGGACCTTTCAGGAATGTGACATTTCAGGAATGTGACTGCGGTTCTTTATTTCTAGAAGTCAAGGGTAAATCTGATTTGCAACCACTCCAGCTGAGAAAACAGGTTGAAGTCTATGTTCATTCAAAGAATTTGAGGTGAATATTGAAAAGCTCCATTAAATTGGGACCTCCAGTGTTAATTTGAAGGAAATGATGGCCATGTTATAATTATTTCTGCTGTTGGTATGCTGCTCATCCTTTCAATAACTCATTTAGTCCTCTCAACAATCCTATCAAGTTGCTACTGATATCCTCATTTTATAAATGGAGAAACTAAAGTTCAGAGAGTTGAGGTGCATAGCTTAGAGGTAGCCAGCAAGGTCAGGGGAAGCCACAGTTAGAGCTCAGCTCTTCCAATCATTCTCTCTGCAGTGTGGTGCCGAGAAGATGCTCTGGTTCTTCAAATTCAGTGTCATGCCTCCCATCCAGCCTACAAACTGGCTCTATAAAAATGGAAACTCCAGAAATAAAGGATACATTTTTTACTCCCCAACAAGAAATAGGATTCCTCTTCTGCTGTCCAGAGAGAGCGAACCCAGGAGCTCACATTTGCACTGTGGAGTAATCAATCAGGAGTGGGCTTTGAAGGAGGAGCACAGTCACTCCCTGTACCCTACCCCATAAGGCAGTAACACTCAGTATTGCCTCTTTGCAAACAGGTTACGGTTTGAATGGAAATGAGACAGAGAGGGATTCAGTACCCCAAAGCTAAATATCACTTACTTTCCCACGTTTCCTTTTATTATTAGTTGAGGCCACTTTGGTAGCTACACTTATATTTTGTATGAATGAATGAATGAATGAATGAATGAATGAATGAATGGATATATGTGGATGTATATGCATATATATGTACTTTTTTTAGTATTGTCTCATATAATCAGTATTAAAATTTATAAATTATAAAAATGCAAGAAGCAGCAGAAAAAAAATTACCTGTCAGCTCAATAGTCTTTCAAACTTAGGTCAGGTTAATATTATAATTTAAAAAGGAAAGGAACTAGTATTTATTGTCTTTAGTAGCTATTGAACCACTAAGAGATATTAGGTCTGTGATACCTCAGTCAATCCCTCAAGCAGTTGTAGAAGCTAGATGACATCCCATTTTTACAGGTAAGGCTGGGAGTTGAACTCTGACTTTAACATTCACAGTCTTAACCATGAGACCCCATTGTCTCTTTTTGGGGTGCTAAGAATATTGGCTTTAAAGTTAGAGAAATCTCTTACCTGCTATGGAAACCTGAGAAAATTTTTAATCTCTCTTAGCCTCAGCTACTTTATCAGTTAATTAAGCATAAAATCTGTTGACTTAAAATAACATCATAATAGATATAGATTAAAAAAATAAAAATGTTGGCCAATTATTACAAGTGACATTCGTTTGGAGAACAGTGAGTGTTTTGCGGTGAGGAATTCTGTGGTTGGATTGAGAGAACCTGTCTATGTGGGGCCAGTGACCAGGTAGGGAAGATGGAATGGTGTGGAAGCAATGCTCCTCAACTTGTCTCCCACCGAATCAGATGCTCCTTGGTACCAGCAAAGAAAGAAGTCACTGGAAATATAACACATGCATAGCACATTATGACAGCCTCAAACACAAGCACCACCACATGATATGCAGATCAAAATGAACACATCTGCAAATAAACATGGGCAAAATTGGGTCCCTAATCCTGACCATTATTATTATAGTGTTGCACATGCGGTGACTGTCTTAATTACCGTGTGCTGTTCTTTTCGTACTCTGGAAATGGGCTGAGTGGACCACAAAATGCATTTCAAAAGACAGGTAATCTGTGGAAAGAATGGAAAGTTTTTTTATCTTTGTACAAAGAGGCCTGTGTTTCACAAACATGGTAAGAACAGAAAGATGATTCTTTTAGCATGGAATTCTGATTAGAAAATGAACAGTATGTATTTGTTGTATGTGTGAGTGTGTGAGAGAGAAAAGGGAGAATAAGTGAAAGGGAATATCCAAGTTGTCTAATTTTCTTTCTTCACCAAAGGATACTGAAGCAGGATCCCACACTTGAAGCCCCACACTTGCAGAAAGCAACAACTCTTTGTCTAGATTTCTTTGGGAAAGAAGAGGAGAAGGATCAGGTAGTCGATATTCTGTAAAGTGCTGGCAGTATAATAAAGGGTCAGCATCTCCCTAAGAGTGAGCTGTGTCCAATGGGACATTCTAAGAGAAAGGATTTTGGGTCATATAAGTTTGGAAAAAAAAATGTATTGCTTCACCAAAAGTCTTAATGCATTGGTTTCTTCAGACCTTTGGGAGTTCCTGAAACAAATCATTTGCTTCTTCATTTATGGCAGTTTTCTACTTCTTACATATATTTAGTCCAAAGATGATTTTTTTTTTGTTTTCAACTAACACACTTTAGGCAATATTGGCATATAGAATTCATATTACAGTCTCAGGAATCAGGACCCCTGGAGTTTGGATCTGGCTTTGATACTAACGTGTGAGATCCTAAGAAAGAGACTCTTTGCCTCAGTTTACTCATCTGGTAAACAGGAATTGTCATTTTGGCTCAACTTACAACAGAGAGCTGCTCTGCACACAAAAATGCTATTATTGAATACATCATTATTTTCAATAGTTAGGAATAAATACTAATTTCTATGATGAATATTTTGTCCCCCCAAAATTAATATATGGAACCCTAACCCCCAAGGTATTAAGAGGTGGGCTTTTAAGGAGATAATTAGGTCATAAGGGCTCCTCTGTCACAAATGGGATTGGTGTCCTTGTAAAAGAGGCTTGAAGGAGCCTATTTGTCCCTCCTAGCATGTGAGGGCACAGCTAGAAGGTGCTGTCTATGAAGCAGAAAACCAGCTCTCACTAGACACCAAATCTGTTAGTGCCTTGATCTTGGACTTCCCAGCCTAAGAACTTAAGCAATAAATTTCCATTGTTTGTAAATTACCCAGTCTAAGGTTTTTTGTTATAGCAGTCCAAACAGACTAAGACACTAATGTAACATGTTATTGTACTTCTTGATAGTTATATGACCATAAGAAAGCCTTTATTTAACTCCTGTGTAAAAGTGTGGTTCTTTTATTATCACAACAGAGCCTAGCTGACCCTCACTAGTATAATGATATTAGTGTAGTTATCCCTCAGAGTTTTATTTTCTTTACCTATAAAATGAGGATAATATATTAATTCATTGCAGGGTTGTTATAAAATAACATGAAAAACGGCCAAGTTTAAGCATAGTAAGCTCACAAAAATAGTTGATTGTTTTCATCTTCTAGTGATTTTGTAAGTTTTAATATAAAAACATTGCTAACAATACGTTTATCTGAAATTATACCCTGAGATTTTAGTAATTTACACAGTAGTAAAAATAAGAATAGGTAATAGTATTATTATTATGTCATATTTTCTGTGTAGTAAGGACCCTTCTTAGCGCTTTCCATGGATTATTTTTATCTGCTTAGAGAAGTTAAGTAACTTGACCAAAGCATAGAGTTAAGTAAAAGGAAGGACTAGAACTGTATCCCAGCCTATTTGACTCATAAATCCACCATACAACTCCACCTTGCTATACTTGAAAAGAAATTGTAATTTATTTTACAATTTGAAAATTCTCTATTGCTCTTTATTTAGTAGTATAGGGCCTTGGCCAGAATGTTGGGGTTACTCAAGAGGCAGGAAGCCATACAGAGTACCTGTTCTCCTTCATGAATATTTATGGTTCAGGAAGTGACTCTGCTGGCAGTTCTAAGCCCTCATCATAAATCCTCATGCAGAGGCTGTTCTGACCATAGACAGTTGCAGATTGGATCAGACGAGGAAAAATCGAGCTTAGGAAAGGTTCTTTGAAGCTGCATAATCAGATTATGATAATTTCATCAAAACCCATTTCCAAAAGCTAACATTTATCATTAGTTTGTGTACCTCCTAATTATTTCATGAGAGTTATTTCATGCAGGAATGATAAAAAATTCTAGCTTGAGAGAGCTTTTTAATGCAGTGTGTACACAGCCAGATATATGGCATTGGCATATGGGTCACATTTGCATTTGGGGCTTATTTGAGGCAGTTTTCTGAAAATGTCAAAGGAGGTGACATATTCTAAAAGATTGATATTAGTAATGAACATTAATTTCTCTCAGATAACTTTCTATAGTAAAAGTATTTTTTTGACCCAAAATTGTAAACAAGTGCTTGCCAAGAGTGAAAAAAAATTACTTAAGGCACACAACATTTAAAATATTTCCCTCAGGAGAATGTCATACACCAGAGTTGCTAAAGACTGAATTACTGAAAAAACAAAAAAGCACTTGTTAGCCTCTGTGTCCTCCTATGCCTAAATCCCTTTCTTCTTCTGGATCTACTATCGGATTGGAGACATCACCTTCCCCCCTAGTGCTGAAGCCACAATACTCAGAGTTATCCTTGAAAATAATCCTCTTTAACCAGATAAAAGTGGTCAGCTCCTGAGTCCTATAGCAGATGCTTTTCAAACCCGACTACTTAGCTGCCTTCTTACACCAACTGTATTAGTTGAGGTGTTCACCTGTTTTCTATGAAACAGCAGAATGTTTTCCACATTTAAAGTGGCTTAAAAAAATCAAAAGAAAAGTAATATTTCATGACGTCCAAAAATGATTTGAAATTCACATTTCACTGTGTATAAATAAAATGGTATTGGGACACAGCCACATTTACTGATGTATGCATTGTCTATGACTGATTTTGTGCTACAATGGTAGAGTTCAGTAGTTGTGATATAGAACATATGTTCTGCTAAGTCTAAAATATTTACTACCTGGCTTTGACAGATGAAGTTTCATGTTCCCTTCTTAGAACCAAGGCTGCAGCCTCCTCATTGTTCTCTCTACCTCTAGTCCTATACCTTCTAACATATTCTCCACACTATTTTCACAGTGATCTACCTAACATTTGCCCTGACACTGTTGTTCCTTTGTCTAAGATCCTTCATTGACTTCCCAGTTCCTACTGCAAAAATACTAAGATTCAAGGCTCTTTATATCTCAGTGCCTGCCGGCTCTTTTGTACAGTGCATATCAATGCTCTATATGTTATGTGTCCCTTAGTCACTTAGTAGTTGTCTTGGTTATGAGATCTAACACACTCTCTGCCTCCCGTGATATTCCAGGTTCCCCAAATATGCTAGGGCTTATGTCCTTCTCTGTTCAGAAAGCTACCCATTTTCAAATTCACCTGACAAATGCCTACTTATCATTAAGTCTGAGCTCCAGTAAGACTCCTCCAGGAAACCTTCCCTGAATGCTGACTTTGTCTGGGGAGCTCCAAGCACAGTACTTCTTTTCCTCTTTCTTTTCTAGCCTATACCCTAATACACTGTAATTGTGGATATGTGCCTATGTTCCTGAGGACTTGTGTTTTGTATTCTCCTGTTCCAAGCCCTAAGCTGAATATCTGGATAATTAGAGGTGTTCAGAGACTAACGATTCATTAAATAAGTGATGTTTTACTGCATTGATGAACTTCTACTCCAATCTCAAGACTTAGTCAACTGTTTTATGCTAATATGAGACCTCTCTGATCATCTCCATTGGTCCATTCCAGGAATACAGTCATATTTGCCTCTGGAAGTGGACTCTAAGGGATAAGGGATAGTGGTATGGTTTGGCTGTGTCTCCACCCAAAATGTCATCTTGAATTGTAATCCAAATTGTAATCCCCCATGTGTTGAGGGAGGGACCTCATGGGAGGTGATTCGATTATGCAGGCAGTTCTACCATGCTGTTCTTGTGATAGTGAGTGACTTATCATAAGATCTGATGGTTTTATAAAAGGCTTTACAAGGAGATGTTCCCTACTTCGCTCTGCACTTCCCTCTCTTCCCACCATGTGAAGAAGGATGTGTTTGCTTCCCCTTCCACCATGACTGTAAGGTTCCTGAGGCTTTTCCAGCCATGTGCAACTGTGAGTCAATTAAACCCCTTTCCTTTATAAATTACCCAGTCTCAGGTAGTTCTTTATAGCAGCGTGAGAATGGACAAATATGGGTAGTCTATCAAATAAGTAATGCATTTCACCAATAAAATAGTCTACACATGGAGACAGTTTCTTAAATTTTCAGTAAACATTGTGTTTCCTCTAAATTTTAATTATACCAGCTCTTTTTTCTAAAGAAACCACTTCTATTAAGCTAATTAGATAAAATTTGAGTGTCAATAAAATTGATTCCTGATTTTATAATACTAATCAACTAATAAAGTTTAGTTTTTATCTAGCTTAGAGTCCAAGAAACTATAAAATAAATAGAGCTTCTGAGCTTAAGTAATATACTAAAATTATCCCCGGGAAAATC
This sequence comes from Pongo abelii, assembly GCF_028885655.2. Lineage (NCBI taxonomy): Eukaryota > Metazoa > Chordata > Mammalia > Primates > Hominidae > Pongo > Pongo abelii. The sequence goes on from NC_071994.2 coordinate 81,970,244, forward strand.
AGTTCCAACATCCATGTTCTGTAACTCCAAAAGACGTATCTTGTATGCCTCATTTCTTTCCATTCACCTCACTGCAGTTTTACTTCCTCTCTCTCTCTCTCTTAACCTGATTCATTTTTGAAATTTTAAATGGGTTCCTTTCAGACGTTACACTCTACATAATATTTTTTTGCCAAAATCTCAAGTTGCAGCAATAATGACTGTAAATCAGTTGGATGGCTACTTTACAAACTAGGAAGAACAGAGAAATTACCAGTAGAGCATATAGTGGCAACTATAGCCCAGTTATACTAGAGTTTAGCCCTCAGCCATGTTTTAAATTAAATTTCTGAGTCCCTAAGTAATTGATCTGGTCCAGGCAGAAATGGCTTATTTGTTTTCTGATTTTTAAATCAGAAATTCATGAAATCAACATCTCTGCTTCTGGGGATCTATCACTCCTCTACTTTAATTACCCAGCAAAATGCAAAGCTGGAAGTGTTTGTGCTCCCTTGCACATGAACATGCACTTACACCATCATACTTCTGGGAATCTGTCGTAAGTAAGTAATACAGATGAAGAACATAGGTATACACAAAAAGATACTCAATTCAGCTTTATTTATGCTGATAAAACATTAGAAGCCACCTAAACTGCTGTTCAAACAAAGTATGATGTATCTACTTACTGCAATATTACGCAGCCACTAATCATTATACTCACTATATTATTACATGAGAAAAGGCTCATGATATGGCATAAACAGGGTTGCTGACTAATGTAAATAATAATATATTACGTGTTTGAAAACACTGTGCAAAATTCACATGGTAATTTGTTAGGATGGTTGGTTTATGGGTGCATTTTTTGGCTTATTGTCCAAATTTTCTGTGATATTGCTGTATTACTCATGATTAAATGTCAAAAGTGTATTTTCAGTGCATCATGGGCTTTGAGATTTTTTTCACGGTTACTACTAATATCAAGTTCTCTGAATAACATATTTAGAATGGATAATAAAAGAAAGGGTAGAGATTAAAAAGGAACAAAATTATATTTGGGAAAGAAATGCCACAGGGCTATACCAAAATGATATAAAAGTGACTTACAGAAAAAAAATTATCATAGAATCCCAAGAATAGAGAGGACTTAAATGTTGGCTAATCCTACCACCCCATCTCTGTTTGGAATCCTTGTCAAGTTGTAGTTTTTGTGTTTAAAAACAATGCCCTTATAGTGATAGAAGTTAGAAAAATGGTTAACACTGGCAGCAGGCTAATGATGAGTAAAGGCACCAGGGTAAAGCTTCGGTGCCTACACGTTCTATATCTTGATTTAAGTGGGAGTCCCCTTGTAAATTTGCTGAGCTGTATATATAGGATTTGTGTGTGTTTGTAATATTTCAGTAAAATTTCTTTAAAATGAAGATTGTACCACAATATGAAACTCTTTCAGAGAATATACTCATTCAGAAGTGGGTTTGTAAGCAAACTGGATACTTAAACTGTAGTAAGACAATCAACAGAGAAGATGATTTAAGATGTGTTTATATACATCTTAAATTATAGAAATAACTTAATAATTTTATTATATATATCAGATATACATTTATATAATTATTGATATAATTTTAAAATTAGTAACATTACTAGTTCTAGCTTAAATATCTCACACAAGTGAGTACACAGAAAATTATAACCATTGTTGAGGTCCATATCAGCTAGCCCTTTCACCATAGTATCTGGTGTTTTAGTCCATTTTGTGCTGCTGTAACAGAAAACCTGATACTGAGTAATTTATAAAAAAGAACAAAATTATGTATTACATTCTGGAGGCTGAGAAGTCAATATTGTCGGGATACATCTGGAGAGGAGCTTGCTGCTGCTTCAACCCATGATGCAAGGCAGCAGGGCAAGAGAGTGTGAGAGGAAGAGCAGACTGAACTGACTTTTATAACAAATCTACTCTCGCAATAACTGACACATTCCTGTGATAACAATGGTAATCTATTAATGAGGGCAGAGCCCTCACGACCTAATCATCCCTTAAAGGTTCCACTCTTAGCACTGTTGCTTTGGGGATTAAGTTTCCAACACATGAACTTTGCAGGACACATTAAAACCATAGCATTTTGCCCCTGGCTCCCAAAATGTATGCCCAGGGAAAAATCCATTCATTTCATCCCAATACTCCCAAAAGTCTTAACTTATTCTGGCATCTACTTAAAAGTCTGAAGTCTCATCAAAATAAGATATGGGTGAGACTCAAGCTGCAATTTATCCTTTGGCAAATTCCCTTCCCACTGTGAAGTTAAAACAAGTCACATACTTCTAAAGTATGACGGCGAAACAGGTATAGGATAGACATTTCTAATCCAAATGGGAGAAATAGGCAAAAAGAAAGGCGTAACAGGCTCCAAGTAATCCAAAAGAGAAAGCAAAATTAAATCTTAAAGCTTAGGAATAATCTTTCACTTCATATGCTGTCTCCTGAACACACTAGGAGCGGCAGGGGTTGGGTCCCCAAAACCTTGGGTAGCCCACCCCTACAGCTTTGCTGGGCTCAGCCCATGCAGCTCTCACAGGTTGGAGTCTCCTGCCTGCAGCTCCCCCAGGCTGATGCTGCATGCTGGTAGCTCTATACTTTTGGGATCTTAGGAGTGGCCCCACTTCCATGGCTCCCTGGGGGCTCTCTGCAGTGGCTCTGCCTCATGACAAGTTTCTGCCTGGGCCCCAAGGCTGTCTGAAAGATTTTTTGAAACTTTGGTGGAGGCTGCATAGCCCCACAGTTGCATCTGTAGAGTGAGCTCCAAGTGTTTAACTACCAAGGCTTTCTGCTTGTACCCTCTAGAGCTGTGGCATACATGAGTTATACCTGGCATGAGCTGAACCTGAGTTCCCTTGAGCCATAGCTGGGGTAACAAAGGAGTACTGTACAAATTCAAGGAGCAGAGTCCCCTGGGTAGCAAATACTGGGATCTCACAGGCACCTCTCTGGAAATCTTGCACTCAAGATCCTAGCTTGCCTCAAAAATATCTGAAATGCTTTGAGGGTCATGCTCTTATTGTCTTGATAAATGAAACCTTGCATCTTTCTATCCATATCAATCTCTTTACCAAATGATCCAAAATATGCTTTTTTATTCTTTGCATGGCCAGGTTAAGAGTTTTCCAAATATTTCTAATGTTTATTCCCTTTAATTATAAATTCCACCTGGAAATCATTTCTCTCTTCTCTCATTTTACTGTAAGCATCCAAAAGAAACCATCCAGCACCTTGAATGATTCACTGCTTGGCTTTCTCCTGCCAGATATCCCAGTTCATCACTCTTAAATTCTACCTTTCATACAGCCCTAGGGCATGGACACAATTCTGCCAAGTTCTTTGTAACTAGGTAACAAGGATACAGTTTCCAATACCTTGTTCGTCATTTCTGTCTGAGGCCTCATCAGAATGGCCTTTACCATCCATTTACCATTTACTGTCATATAGCTGCTCACAAATGTGCTGCTATTGAATGGAAAAAATGGAACAAAGTTTTCATGAAGTAACCAATGGTATGTATTTATTTAAGGCAAATTTAGAGATGTTATGTTCTACTCAAGGTAGGCAACTGGGGATAGACAGAAGAGAGGCTTGGTCATGGGTTGTAATCACTGGCAACCTTTTCTGTAGACCTGGGCTGAGTATAGCTTGTCAGCAGATAGCTCTCTCAGTTTATTTATTTTTTCTTTCTAGATTACAGCTCCCTTTCTAACCTCATGAAGACCTAAAAGATTCAGAAAAAGAAATCTGGACAACTCTGTATTGGTACTACTAAAACCCTAATGTTTATGCAAGATGACCTATAAAGTGTTTTAGGATATATTATCATGTTTGATTTTGAAAACAATCCTAATATTGGTGTGCTACCGATATAACTGCACCTAATACCTATATAGCTAGTAAGTGATAATGTAGAGACTAGAAGCCAAGTCTTCTCCTTTCACAACACAGAGGTGGTGCCTGGGAGCCTAAAATGTTTGACTTAGTTAGTGTATTCTAGCCGTTCATAGCCTGGAAGAGCTACAGTCTAGATTTAATACTCTCTAAATTTAAAGACAATTTATTAGCAGTGCATAAGAGTTATTCAGAGAAACATAACCAATGGAATGCACACACACACACACACACACACACACATACATAGGTAGAAAGGAATTTATTATAAGAAAGTGGCTCACATGATTATGGAGGTTTATAAGTCCTAAGATCTGCAGGGTGAGTCAGGCAGACTAGAGATCTAGGAAAGCTGTTAATTTGGTTTGAGTCCAAAGGCAGAAAGGATTAATGTTCCAGCTCAAAAAACTCAGAGGAAGAGCTCCCTCTTACTCAGACTTTTTGTTCCATTCAGGCCTTCAACTGATTGGACTAGGCCCACTCACATTAGAGAGGACAATCTGCTTTACTCAGTCTACTAACTAAGATGTTAATCCCATCCAGAAACACTCCTATGGACATATTCAGAGTAATGTTTGATCAATTATCTGGGCACTCTGTGGCTTATTCAAGTTGAAACAAAATTAACCACCACAAGTAGCACTGTAATAGTTTCCTAGACATTTATCTCCAAGAGACTCTAAGCCCCTCAAAGGCATGGTCTGTACCAACATCTCTTTTTACCAGAACATAGAACTAAATATGTGCTCAATAAATGCTTACTGACCTGAACTATGTCGAATGACACCTATATTCAGAGTATTACTAGGTAATGCATTACTGAATCCACAGAAAGCCGTATAGTCCTCTGACAGTATAGCAGTAGAAAATAACAACAATGATGCTTTTATTTTTGTATGGATGCAATTTTTAAGAGAAGAAAAAATGCCTTGGGGGAGATTACAAAATATAGATCATTTTTCCTCTTCAATTGAAAGATTTGCTCCATATTGAGCAAATGTTTATTTAGGCAGTTGCTGGGGGGAAAAAAGATAAACAGTGTGTACAGTAGAACTCATTTAGACTAATATCTGGGAAAGGGGCTGATCTGCTAAGTGAACAGATGTTTCATGTGCTGAACCAAACTGGAATGCTGACTGAATCACAATGAAGCTCTGGATGCAGGAATAGGACTGATAAAAGAACACTGTATTCTGTTACAAGAACTCTGTGTACTAGCAAGCAAGATAGTGAAGATGCCACCAGGATCTAGAACACAAGGTCCACCTGACTGTGTCAAAATGGATTCACCCACACCAAGGATAAAGTGTTATGAATGAAGAGGCAATATTATGTTATTAAGGGGAAGTTTTAATAGTAAATGAAGTTTATCTGTTACCATTAAGAGCTGAGCATATACCATACTTCATACAAAGTACATTACAGATATTGCCATCTCAAATTTATGTAATGCTCACACATTAGATGGCCTTATTTTACATATAATAAAGCTGAAGTTCAGAGAGGTTAAATATTTACCCTGCATTATACAGCTAATAAGAAGCAAATCTGGTTTAGGAACCAGTACTATGTGACTACTAAGTCAAGGCTATTTGCACTCTAATTAGCTGCATCACCCTACAGTGAAAGAGATTTGCTGAGCACATAAGCACAGTGCCAGGTAGGAAGAGGAGTGTTGAGGAAAGGGTGCCGTATGACTCCCCAGGATCCATGCAACATACATGCTACCCCTGCATTCCAATGTCAGGCCTCAGCAACCTGGAGGAAACACCACTGAATGCTTAGAAGTGGTATAGAACTGTCATCAATTATAAAACATTAATCACAGTTCTACTGGGTTCTCAGAAATGCAAACAATGTCAGGTTTCTGAAGTTGTAAATAAAATTGGCTGGGAGCAGTGGCTCACGCCTGTAATCCCAGCACTTTGGGAGGCAAAGGCGGGTGGATCACGAGGTCAGGAGATTGAGACCACGGTGAAACTCCATCTCTACTTAAAATACAAACAAAAATTAGCTGGGCGTGGTAGCCGGGCTACTCAGGAGGCTGAGGCAGGAGAATGTCATGAACCCGGGAGGCAGAGCTTGCAGTGAGCTGAGATCGTGCCACTGCACTTCAGCCTGGGTGACAGAGCAAGAAAGACTCCGTCTCAAAAAAAAAAAAAAAAAAAAAAAAGGGAGAACTGAGTTCAATTTCATGAGGAGATTAACTATAACCATAGCCAAGGAATCCAGGCCCCTGTACCATCTTGACCATGCTTCACCCATGCCCGAGCAATTAGAGCGTGGAATGGATGGCTTCAGGCTATTAACATTGTAAAAGTCTCACGAACATTTCTGGAATTGTTATGGGCTGGTCAGGTACTTTCTAAGCATCTATATGGATGTCATTTAATTATCACAACAATATTTTGAGATAACTACTTTTTCATTATTTGCATTTTACAGGAAAGAGATTTTCAGAGGGTTAAATATGATTCTGCCCTTTAAGAAACTTACAGTACAGAATGGAGAGAAATTCTGTAATACAACATAGCTCATAAGTGAGGAACAACTAGATATCCACCCTAAGGCAGTGTCCATCCTTCTCTTTTTCTCTAAACGTTTTTACTTAAGACAGGGACTAATTCAAGATTCCAGAAAAACTCCAAAATACAGCCTCGGGGGCTTTGCTGTGATAAGGTGTCGTGCTTCAGTGACTGTACCCCTCTTTGCCTTTCCCATGCCATGTACCAAATTCTTAGAGCTGAGCTGTTGTCTTTCTGATTCTCTCATTTAAAACCACTTTTTAAAGATGAAGAAACTGAAGCTCAAATCAGTGAATTAACTTTCCCCAAGTTGCTCAGATACTGAAGACTCATCATTTGAATGTAGGCCCAAGTCTGATTTCTAATCTCTTTTCATCACACACCATGGTGTGTTGGGTAAGCTTGTGAAGGTGGGTTGGGTCCAGGCTGTTGGTTGGGTCCAACATTGATGAATGTTGATTGCCAGGGAAGGTGTTTACCCCTTATCCTGGACTCTGTGGAAAACTTCCTTTGGTTCTAAAGCAGGGAACTAGTCAGATCTTTATCACAGTAAAGCAATTTTGGCTGCAACGTGGAAAGTGGGCTAGAGGCAGAGCTATCAGAAGCATGATGCACTAATTTATATTCTCACCAGCAGTGTAGGAGAGCTCCTTTTCTCATCCTCACAGGCATTTGCTGTCTTTTTTTGTCTTTTTCATAACAGCCATTCTATCTGGAACACAATGATATTGTGGCTTGATTTGCATTTTCCTGATGATTAATGATGTTGAGCATTAAAAAAATATACGTACCTATTAGCCATTTGTATGTCTTCTTTTAAGAAATGTCTACTCAGGTTTATTGCCTATAAATTAGTATAGCTATTATAAAAAACAGCATAGAAGTTACTCAAAAAACTAAAAATAGAACTACCATATGATGCAACAATCCCACTACTGGTTATCTATCAAAAGGAAAATAATTCAGCATGTCAAAGAGATACTTGCACCTCCACGTTTATTGCATCACAATTCCTAATAGCCAAGATATGAAGTCAATTTAAGTGTCCATTGATAACATTGATGAATGGATAAAGAAAACATGGTATATATACACAATGGAATATTACTCAGCCATAAAAACTGAAATCATGTCATTTGCAGCAATATAGATGGAACTGGAGGTCACTATATGAAGTGAAATAAGCTAGACACAATAAGACAAATATGGCTTCTCCTCACTCATACGTGGGAGCTATAAAAGCAGGTTTCATGGAGGTAGAGAGTAGAATGATAGTTACCAGAGGCTGGGATGAAGAAAGGTTGGTTAATGGGTGCAAACATACAGTTAGACAGAAGAAATAAGTCCTAGTGTTTGGCAGCACAATAGAGTGACTATAGTCAATATATTGTATATTTCAAAATAGCTAGGAGATGTAAATGAAAAATAAAATTCTAAGCCCCCCAACTGACTGGTGGACCCCTCTCTTGGTCAAGCACATTCCAAAGTAAACTGGAAAAATTAATTCTGGCCACAATGGGGTGGGGGCAGGGGTTAGATATGCCTCATTTAACCCTCCTCCCTTTGGAATTCAGGCACAACTGACCAGTATTAACATTAAAACAGATCTGGAGACTGACAAAACAGACCCTGTGTAGCAATAAGATACCAAATTCCAACCTATCTGTAGTATAGCATCATATGATAGCAGGCTCTGAAAGAAACTGTAGTGTTTTAACCAAAAATATATTATTTTGAAATGGCCCTGCAAAGCTGTCTCTTGTGGGAAAAATCTACATTCTGTAGAGAATTACATTCCCTTTCCAGGTCTTTTCCCTGATCCAGGAGAGAATTAACTAACAGTGTGGCACTTTTTAGGTCTGATAAGAACTCTAAAGGTTTTTTTTTTTTTTTTTTTTTTTTTTTGAGACGGAGTCTCGCTCTGTCGCCCAGGCTGGAGCACAGTGGCGCGATCTCTGCTCACTACAAGCTCCGCCTCCCGGGTTCACGCCATTCTCCTGCCTCAGCCTCCCCAGTAGCTGGGACCGCAGGCGCCTGCCACCACGCCCGGCTAATTTTTTTGTATTTTTAGTAGAGGCAGGGTTTCACCATGTTAACCAGGATGGTCTCGATCTCCTGACCTTGTGATCCGCCCGCTTCGGCCTCCCAAAGTGCTGGGATTACAGGTGTGAGCCACCGCGCCCGGCCAAGAACTCTAAAGTTCTTATCTGCATAATAACTTCTGGAGGTTTCATCTGCATAATGAAAACCTTGGTCTCCACATCCTCTTACCTTAACTTAGACACTCCTTTCTATTGATTCCAGGTCTTTAGATAATAACTCTTTCAACCAATTGCCTATTAGGAAATCTTTGAATGCACCTATGATCTGGAAGTCCTCACTTTTCTGGACCAAACCAATGTATATCTTACGTGTATTGATTGATGTCTGTCTATAAATTCTGTCCCCCCTTAAATGTATAAAATCATGCCATAAGACAATCACCTTGGGCACATATTCTCAGGAACTCCTGAGGCTGTGTCGTGAGTCATGGTCCTCACATTTGGCTAGGAATAAATCTCTCCAAATATTTTAAAGAGCTTGACTCTCTTTATCAACAAAGAGAAGATGGAAATGTTCTCCACGCAAAGAAATGATGAATGTGTAAGGTGATGGGTATCCTAAATATCCTGATTTGATCATTACACATTGCAGGCATGTATCAAAATATCATGTTCCCTACAAATATGTATTATGTATCAATAAAAAACAATTACAATGCTGCAACAGCAGCCTTGGTGCATGAGGATGATCAAAGCTCAGGAAGCAGCCAGGAAAAAGCCATGTTGTAAAAGATATTGAGTGTCTATACATTAGTCACCATGAAATTAGCAAATTAAGGCATGATGTCACTGCAGTGAGAATGAGAAACAAGCATGTGAAACTGAATGCAGTGCCTGCCATTACCTTTGGCAAATGCTTTATTGTAATCGTGGCTACTGCTGTTGTTAAAATGTGTCATGCATTTTTCTAGACAAGATTTTTTTGACTTTTTCCCTTAGGCATTTCTTCCACCTTCTTTCAATTTTATTCAATCACCTCTTGAAATCAAGAGTACCTCTTGAAATCACTAAGTCACAGAGTTCTCATAGCTAGCAGGAAACCTGTAGATGTCACAGACTATCCTTCCTTGCCCTCCAACTTCTATTTTGCCAAAAAGAAAGTTGAGGTTCAATTGGGTGATGGGGTAAAGGTGACTCCCTGTTAAACTCTAAGGCTGCCTCTTGAGGAGCCAGGGTGGTATCCTTGATTCCAGCCTACCACTTTGGATCAAATGCTTCTTTCTCTGAATTTCCACACCTTGCTGTGGGTTCCCTAATTGACTACTTTATTTGTTATTCTAATACTATTTGTGAGTCTTTCTCCCTGACCCCACTTGGCTGTGACCTCTCCAGGGAAACATCTCTATTGCTCAGACTAAGTCCACCAATAAATATGATTCCAAAATCTTCTACATTCATTTTGCATATCTCACTTCATATTTTCTATTTATATTTTTTAAAAATGTCCATCTTTCCTATGAAACTAACATTTTAGAGGACGGGGAAATTTCACATTTTATTCCCTTTCCACCACACATCATAGTATGTTTGGTAGCACCATGAAGGTGGGTCTGTATCCCTAATGTACCTTTAATGGCTCCACAGTGCTTGGCCCACACTGGCACTTAATAAATATTTGATTAATCAGTGTATTAATCTCTGTATTCTCTTTGTGAAATTAGTGCCTGATACATAGCAGGAGGTCAATATGTATTTTGTGAATGCATATTATTATTGCTTAATTTTTGTATAATTACTTATGTAGTTTTAAAAATTTGTGTTTCAACACTAAAGTGTTGAACACAGCACAAACTGTGTGAATCCTAAATGGATGACACTTTTTTTTCTAAGAGAAAAGGAAATCCAAGTATTTTGAATCTGCCTCAAGTTTAACACTTAATATTTAAGCCTGACTTATTTACCATCTGAAATGTCTTTTTCTTTTTGAGAAAGATGTGATGTGACATCAGTCACTTTCACTCACTTAAATGTATGACAGAAATGACTTTGTAATTTAAAATAATACAAATTATTGTCTTAGATTTATGGTTTGCTGAGGCTCAAATATAACTAGTTTCTCATGTGTGGCCACATAATTTATACATGTCCAGATGTATAAATGTGAAAAAACAAATTACAGAGTAAGCCTGCAGAAGTATTTTTATTATTGTTGTTATTATTACATTGATTACCATTTTATTATTTCCCACCTTAACTCTGCTCTCCTGGGTAGAGTGGTTTCATAAGATGAGGGGGTAGAACATGTGTTGAGTAGAGATTCAGTGAGTCTTTTGAAACAGTGCCATGAATTTGCAAATTTTTATTTTTCAGAAAAGTAATGAGGAAAGAGCATATGATTTGGTGTCTAGCAAACAGATTTGAGATTCAACTGAGCTGCTGTTTTATTATTATTATGTTTCAATCTGTTAAACACAGGCATGCACACACAAATAATAATATTTATCCAGCCAGTTGAGACCAGCTACCTAGTGTGCAGGGCCCAGTACAAAGTGGAAATGCGAGGGCCCTTGTTGAAAAATTATTAAAAACTTCAAGATACGAAAACAACACATTAAACCAAGTGTGGGGTCCTTCTAGGCCTGGGTACTATGTGACTGCACAGGTCATAAGGCCTATGGAGCTGACCCTGCAGACACTTACAAGAATTAACAGAGATTAAGGAACATGCCTCACACTGTCTGACTCATAATAAATAGGTAGTTAACAAGTTTTAGTTTCTCCATGTCTATTTTCAAGTTGCTGTCACAGAGCCATATCAAGTCAAATGCATTCAGTCACTTTTGTCAGAAACAGATTCTCTATACCATGGGGACAAGGATGTTTCAAATGTAATCCATTTAACTGCCACCTTGAGGACAAAATGGGGGGAAAAAGAAGAGTAAATAAAACCCAAAGTGTCCAAGGTTTGAAGAATTGAGGTGTTCCAAATGGTAGGTTGTCCCTTGTTGTCCTGTTCCCATTTGAAAGCTCACACTTTAAAACCGTGTGCTACCTGGAATTCCAGATGGCCAAATTAAGGAACCAAACCACCAAACAGAAGGTTCTGGTTCTCAACTGTGATAATCTTAGGCATGTTAGGAAGCGGGTGTGGAGTGGCATATTTCCTAATGAAGGTGGAAAAAAACCCAGAACTGATTTGTCCCAGATGGCCACAAAAATGGGATTTTCTGGCTTTTGTAGCACCTCTCCCCATCTCTAAATTCAGCTGTGGCATTAAAGAAGATGCTTGGTTCATGTAAGACTATAATCACGGAGTTTTACAAAACCTTCTCCTTGTGGAATGTATATGACATCTGGAATTAAAGGGGTATTCTCTTTGAATCACTGTTGAGTCTTCCACAGGGATAAATGAGAATACGGGTAGCTTCCAGCTGCCCAAACTGATTTAGTTAAATAATGTAATCTATTTGTACACAAATGTGGAATAAATGTCACTGAAGTTCCTTAGCGTGCACTTGTAATGAGTTATCCCTTTCTCAAGGTAATTAGGAGTGTTTAGTTTTTTCCAAATGCGTATCAAGCCTCATGATTGCCAATGAGCCAGAGACAACCTACATTAGCCTCCCACAGCTGCTGACCTCTGCAACCACAGAAAAACCATTTCTGTGTGGGATAAGTATCTCCTTTAAACTGTAGGTTTGGAGTGATTTTTTTTTTTTTTTTTACTCTCTTTAAAATGTAATGTTTTAATACAGCCTCGATAGATCCAAGCCTCCTCAGAGCTAGTCAGGAAAAGGCAATTAGAATTTTAAGCTTAACAAGATCTTAGTAATCATTTAGTTTTAATAGTATTTTACAAATGGGGGAATCTGAGGCCCAGAGAAGTTATACGCTTTGTCCAAGCCCACACAATGATTCAGTGTCTGACCTTAGACTGAAACCCTGGATTCTGACATCCAGGTATCTGCCTTTTTTCATACACAGCCTATTTTAGTCTGTTCAGGCTATTATAACAAAACACTATAAAGTATTAGCATATAAATAAGAGAAATTTATTCTCATACTTGGAGGCTAGAAGTCCAAGGTCAAGGTCCTGGCAGATATGGTTCTAATGAGGGCCTATTTCTCATAGATGATACTGTTACAGTAGGTAGCTAGTAAGACATGAGCAAGGCAGAAGAGGCCCCCTCCCCACCCAACAATGAATGTCAGGCAACAATCAGGTGATGGTCAGGGGGCTGTTAAACTGTGTCTCTAAAATAATAATTGGTCACAGCTGGCGCCAGGGAAAGGCAGTCTCCCAATAGATAGAAACACCTGAAACTGGTGATCAGCAGCTTTCAGATAAGATCTCAGGAGATGGGCACTCAAGTGTGTGCACTAAAAGGCAAAATGGCAGTTTAGCTGGTTCTTGACCTTCCTCTAGGAACACTTGACTGGTAAGGGAAGAGTGCCTCTAGCGAGCATGCATACAACTCCAGTAAACATATTGTGCATGAGGCCCCTCCCAAGCACTGGTGGGCCACTGTGCATGAGGACAGCCCACCCCAAGGGAAGAATCAGGGGAGAAGGGGCGCAATGCCCAGAAATATGCCAACGTATAAAACTCCAAGTCAAAAATTAAACCGTGCACTTGACTCTCTCAAGTCACCTGCATGGCCCTCTTCCAAGTGTACTTTCCTTTCCTTTGTTCCTTCTCTATAATTTTTAATAAACTTTCACTCCTGCTCTAAAATTTGCTCAGTCTCTCACTCTGCCTTATGCTATTCGGTTGAACTCTTTCGCCTGAGGCAGCAAGAATTGAGGTTGCTGCAGATCCATACAGATTCGCTGCCACTAGCATACTTTGGTGCTCTGTGACTTGGGTTAAGTTCCCTCGTGGTAATAGTACCTGCTAGCTGCATTCTCACATGATGGAAGAGAATCACTTCCATCCGAGACACTAGCTCCCTGTAATGTCTTGTAAGGTATACTTTAATGAGGGCAGAACCCTCATGACCTAGTTACCTCCCAAAAGGCCCCACCTCTTAATATCATCCCCTTGGGAGCTAGGATTCAACTTATGAATTTTGGAGGGAACACAAATATTCATACCATAGCACAATCCTTCTTAGCCTTCAACTTCTTAAAATGAAAAATTACAGGATGAAAAAGGCAAAGATCTATGGAGAGGAGAACCTGACCTCTAAAGGAAAGGCAACCAGATGCCAGGCAATGCCAGGCCAAATGTCCTCTGTATAATCTTGAGCAAGTTACCTCACAAGTGAGAGCCTCAGTTTCTTTACTAGAAAAATGGGACTTTGACCTGATTTCTAGAGATTTTTCTATTTGATCATAGACATTTTTCCATCATACGCTCCTTTGAATATTTGTGACTCCTTTAGCTTCATTTCTTGTTCTTAAATATATCTTCCCAAGGATCTGGTTTGCTAAATCACCAAATTAAATTAAAAAAGAAGCTACTAAAAAGATAAAGGCTAGATGAAGGCTAAATGAAGAATGATTTCACATAGTATCTTCTTTAGAGAGATAAAGCATGCAAGAAAGAAGACATAGCAGAAACCACCAAGTCAACAAAATGAGATTGTGCCTTTTGCTGATGAATATCCATCTTACTGCTTTGGTCAGATAACTGTGGAAGAAGTAATTCTATCACCTTATGCAAAATGGATGCCTCTGCAGCTACTCATGGCTTTCATGAGAAAAAGTAATCATTGTGTGCTATTTGAATGTCTTCATAAATAGAATTTATAGCTATGATACTGATCAGTCTTGCGCAGTCTTAGAAGATCAATAGTGCCATGTTCATTAGTCCTGTATTGAACAGCTCTCAAACTTTGGCCAGAAGATGGTAACTGTCTTTAATGATTTTTTTTGGCAGTTGGCATCAAAAGTGGATTCTGTGTCACTAGTAATTTCCTTAGTTATCTAAGGGCTTTTTAATTTCCTCATTCAACCACGAAGGTCAAAGTGTTGCTATCTACAAAGACAACTGTGGCTGAATTGGACTCTTAGGATAAAGAATATGATTATTTTTATATAGTTGGATATAGCTGCTGAGCAATAGTTGCTTTTACTCAAGCTCTATGGCAATGGGAAGGTTGTACTCCATGCCTGGAGGCATCATGGACATTTTTGAAAGAAAAAGAATAGACCTGGGTTCTAATTCCAGCAGTACTATTTGCTTACAGGTTTTGAGTTTTGGAAGTTATTTAATGTGGTAGATTGTTCCTTGGATGACCCCCAGTAAACTACTCCTCTCAGTATGCATGATCTAGTATAGTCCCCTTGAACCTGTGATGCTTTAATCATAAGATATATTTTTAAACATGGTCTGTTTTAACCAACAGAATGTGGTGGACCTGACATTCTGCCACTTGTTGAACCAAATCTTAAGGCTCGGCAGCTTCCACTTTTGCACTTTGTGGAAAGATGGCCACCAAATAAGAAGTCTGACTACACTGAGACTGCCATGCTGTGAGGAAAACCAAGCAGTCATGTGGTGAGGCACACATGGCAGAGAACTAAGGGTGTGGTGGCTACTGCATTTGAGCTCCCAGTGGGTGATATGCACCAGCTACAGTCATGTAACCAAGAACACTTTGTACCTTCTACAGTACCTTCGGCCAGTACCCCATCAACACAACATGAAGCAGAAGTGCTAGCTTAACCAACAGCATTTTAAAACAATAAATCATGTTAATTCACTTTTTTGGAGTGTTGTTTTTTTTTTTAAATAAAGCAGTGCAAATCAGAAACAGCCAACCTCTCAAGCTTCCCTCTGAAGCCCTTTTCCCATATGGAAAATGAAGTATATGGCTAGAGAATCTGTAGACTGCATCAAAATACTTATGGCATCTAACCCCCTGCTCAATCTTGCCTCAGTCAATATTTCAGGCCACTGACCCTAGAAATGACACTCCAGCCACTTTGGCCATTTAGAATTCTCCAACATTTGGACATTTGCAATTTTTTGAACATTTGAACTGCTTGACACTTCATAACAGTATAACTTCATACTTCCTTTTCTCTTATGTTTCTCTGACATGAAGACCTTTCCCTATCAGGTAAAATGCCATCTCTTCTGTGAGCTTTTCTCACTCACTCTTGCTCACCTGCCACCTACAGCTCCTGACAAAGTAATTGCCTCTGGGCTCCTAAAAGTGTTATATTAAGGAAGACTTTTTACCACAATTATAGCTAGGAACATACGGCAAATTCCTTCAGGGGCCAAATTAAAAGATGTTCTTACATCTCTCTAACCATCAGCAATCTTTCTTTTTTATTTAGAGGTTTTTTTAAAAAAATATTATGAGCTTTAAAAAATTAGAATATTGCACACACACGCACGCACACACACACACACACACACACACACACATACATCTAGCAGTAATTAAATGCCCATTATGCACTAGGAATAGTGCTAAATATTTTGTTTGGATTATTTCTTTGAATCTTTACAGTAACCAGTATTAGGCAAGCACTATTACTATCTTTATTTTATAGATAAGACTAAGTCTTAGATGGTTTTTGGCGACTTCCCAGGGCCGCCCAACTAGTGAGGGCTTGGTCAGGGTTTGAACCGAGGCTGCATGATTCTGGAGACAAAGCCTTTCCACTGCCACTCAGAGTCCTTGTCCCTTCAATTGTGTGTCTCAGCTAGGTTTGGAGTACTTTGAACAAAGCAAGTACTCAATATTTATTGAATAAACAAATGAGTTATTATGTGAGGAAATGCATAATTCACTTCAAATGCACAGATAACATTTCAAATCATAACACGGGAAAAGCAAGCATACGTTACACTTCCCAAAACCACTGCTTAGACCAAAGTATAGCAGCACATGGACTCTCCTCATCAGTTGCACTCAGAGTTATTAGCTATTAGAAGTGTTGCTTGGCCCTGGGGATGGCACCTTGTTTGTTTCTTAATTTCTGAGAAAGGGTTCCTGAGGCACAACACTCTGATTCCCCTCTGGCTTGACTAGATGACCAGTGGTCTTTGACATGAGCAAATGGGTTTACCCAGTTCTC
The DNA here is from genome assembly GCF_028885655.2 of Pongo abelii. Taxonomy (NCBI): domain Eukaryota; kingdom Metazoa; phylum Chordata; class Mammalia; order Primates; family Hominidae; genus Pongo; species Pongo abelii. The sequence continues at coordinate 81,986,767 of NC_071994.2, forward strand.
AAGGTGTTGTAACACTTCCTTACAGCATATTTACCAAGGGCCTCATCTGAGAACCTGTGAGTGAGGAAAGTAGCATAAGAAGAAATAAATCTGCATTGGCTGCAGGGCTATACGGTAGGCACAGGCCTACATGGTCTCAGGAATGTTATCTTACTTAATTGTCATTAAAGATAAGGTCCAGAGAATGTAAGCTCTTGTCCCCATGCCACACAGCTGGTGAACAGAGGTGTCAGAGGATGTTTCAAATGCAAATATGTCTGACCCCAAACTGGTGCTTCTTCCACTCCATCACACAGCTTCTCATGATCTCTATTTTTGGAGAGTCCACATGTCATGTATACATGACAATTATCAAATACAAAAGATGCCTTATAATTAAATGCCACCTGAGAGAGTTACAGAAATGTGTTATTATGTGGATTTGAGGAAGAAGTCACTGTGTGCAAATGCAGTCTGAGGAAGCTTCCTAGTTGAGGTGAGACTTGATACAGAACTCAAGAGATATCCAGGGGGTGGGATATTGATGGACTGTTGGCCAAAGAGCACGCACAGCTTTATTTCTTTTTCAGCCAAGAGCTATTATAGAAAGTCCACTATGTGTAAGTCACTTTCCTAGGTGTCACACCTGACACCTAACGAGTAAGATGAGGCTGCTTTACATTGTCTCTGTGCCTGCGTGCACACACGCTCTTCCTTCCACCTACCATGCTCCCCCTGAGATTGTCCACCTGCTGAATCTCTCATTGCTCACAATGCAGCCTCAGCATCTTTTGCATTTATCTAGTCGTTAAGTCTGTGGGTCACTGAGTCAAATTATCTAGATTTGAATCCTGGTTCTACTAGTAAGTATATGTATGAGTCTTGGGTAACTAACTTTTCTAGACTCCTCATTTGTAAAATAAAGACACATACCTCATAATAGTGAGACAAAAATTAATTTAGTTAATATGCATAAAGAAATCAACCCAGTACCCGACAGTTTTCCGGGTCAACAAACATTACCTGGAAAAATAATGGTGATGATGATGAAGAAGGTAGAGGAGGAGAAAGGGGAGAAGAGGAAAAAGGTTGAGGATAGGGGAAGAGAGGTGGGAGAAGGAGAGAGAAAACATAAAGCAGCTTTTTCTGACAACCCCATAACCCCCAACACTGGACTATGCTCCCCTTGATCGTCTACTATTCAAAGCACGGGAAACTTATGGTTCTGTCACCCTGGCTCCTCCTCACCCCCATCAGATGGTGAGCTTATTAAGGACAAGAACAATTACATGTACATCTGGATTTCTGCTGTTTGGCATCAGCTAGGCTTTCAGCAAATCCTCAATAAAAGAGTACTGAATGAGTTTATGAAGTACTCATAAATATGTTATTGCCTATGGTTGCCCAAAAGGGAAAAAGGGAAAAAAAATGGTTACCAGAAAGACAGAATGTTTTAATGTGCACTAATAGAAAAATACTTCTTCTAGAAAGTAAAAATTGTTAGAGGAATTGGCGGGGTGGGGGGGAAGAAAAATGAAGTTAGTTATTTGCTGAATAACTGGCATGTGGCAACCACTAGGCTGGGACAGCTGCAAATACTAGCTGTATTGATACTACATAAAGATCCCATTAATTCCTGCTTATTATATGGCTGATGACCACATACAATAGTGATAGTAACGTTCAAAATAGAAGTGATTTATTACATTCGTTTAATTGAATTGTTCCTGGTAAATTCCTGGTTCTCTTCTGTACTTTATTGTATTTGATTCTCAGAAGGATTATTTGTGGTAGGTATTATTATGTCCATTGTGTAAAAGAGGAAAGCCGTTCAGGGAAGTTAAATTACTTTATCAAAGTTATGCAGTTGGGCAAGAACAGAGCCAGTTCTGAATGAATCCAAATCAATGGTCATTTCTATGAAGTGGTGGCAGTACTATCACCCAGATCTCAGCACCCTCTGGATTCCATCACCGAATATTGGGTCAAATCCATTACCACAAAGTCAGGATTGACCCATTGTATTGCTGAACAGATATAACTGCTTTGTCAGTCTTTGGCTTATTTAAATCTTACTTGAAAGGGAAAATAAATGAAATGAGAGTGTTGAAATAGATCTATAAAAACAAATAGTGCTAAAGAGACAGCAAAGCAGTGCCTGGATTTTCCTGTAAACCTTAGGAGGATGCTGTGACAATGTGCCTTGGGACCTCCAACTACACGGACCGCCAACATGGGGCCTTGGCTGGGCTGCCCCTGCCCAGCCAAGGCCCCTGCTGCTGCTCTTTGAAATCCATTGCTGAGTTAGCTCCAAGGCTGTGTTTCCCATGGGCTGTTCCAGTTCAAGGACTGAACATGGCAGGGACATGAAGGTTATTATTCTATTCAGTTAGTATTCCACTAAAGCTACTATTCCAGGTAACTAGTTCCTGTGTTACTGAAACTCCTTTGAACTGACTTTGGCTTGAGGGCTCCCCAATAGCTTTGCCAGACCTCATTTAGATTGTGTGGCAGTCAAGGATATTTCCATTCAAACTTCTCTCCCTCCCTCCTTCACTTGAGGTCACAGATTTTCTTGTGATCTGTTGGCTGTCTTAGTCTTCCCTGGTAACCTCCCTATTATTTCTCAAACAGCCTTCTTTCCCAATAAGATCTTTTTGTTTTTATTTTTTAAATTTAAGTTCTGGGATAAATGTGCAGAACATGCAGGTATGCTACATAGGTATATGTGTGCCATGGTGGTTTGCTGCACCTATTGGCCCATCCTCTACGTTCCCTCCCCTTACTTCCGACCCCCAACAGGCCCTGGTGTGTGTTGTTCCCCTCCCTGTGTCCATGTGTTCTCATTGTTCAACTCTCACTTATGAGTAAGAACACGCAGTGTTTGGTTTTCTGTTCCTGTGTTAGTTTGCTGAGGATGATGGCTTCCAGCTTCATCCATGTCCCTGCAAAGGACACTATCTCATTCCTTTTTATGGCTGCATAGTATTCCATAGTGTATATGTACCACATTCTCTTTATCCAGTCTATCATTGATGGGCATTTGGGTTAGTTCCATGACTTTGCTATTGTAGATAGTGCTGCAATAAACATGCGTGTGCATGTGTCTTTACAGTAGAAGAATTTATATTCCTTTGCGTATATATACCCAGTAATGGGATTGCTGGGTCAAATGGTATTTCTGGTTCTAGGTCCTTGAGGAATCATCATAGTGTCTTCCACAATGGTTAAGCTAATTTATATTTTCACCAATAGTGTAAAAGCATTCCTATTTCTCCACAGCCTTGCCAGCATCTATTGTTTCTTGACTTTTAAATAAAGGATCCTTATATATTTAATCTGATTTAGGGTCCACTTCTTGGAGGACCCAGACTAATACAATGCAGAGCAGCTGTACCTCAGCAGATTATCTCACAGACTGATTCAGTTCTGCCAATGATTTTTATGCAAAATGAGAAAATAAAACTTAAAAAGGATGACTTGTATGGAATATCAGCTCTCTTAAAATATAAAAAGAGGTTTTTAAAATTTATTACATGTTTTGCTTACAGGATCTCATTTATTCCTGACTATAACACTGTGGTGTAATATTTTCATTGTCCAGATGAACAATCTAAATCTCAAAAAACTTATAGCACTCTCCCAAGTTTACACAGTGATTTGGTAGTGAGCTAAGCTCCAATCTATGTCTTACGACTCCCAGAATTTTCATAGAATGTGCTCACATGTGAGCACATTCAGCTTCAGCTGTTGCTTATGTCAATGTCAGGTTGACATTATAGTAAAATACAATGTGCTCCAGGCCTGGTTAAATGATTTTGGAGAAAAGACATGTGCCTAGTACAGGTTTAGTAGTAAATGTTCAATGGTGGTTAGTTGAATTAAATTGGAAATTGGTATACATGGAAAAGACTTGTGATGTTTACCAAGCATCTAATCACCTAGGAGCTATGCAAAGTTGAATACCTCAGCTTTCAAATATCATGCTTGCTTTTTAAAGGAAAAAATAGCTACACAGCAAAAAAGAAAAAAAAAGAATAAACATGAGATGCTGGTAAATAGTGGAAGCTCAAAACAGAAGGATTTATAAACCCACAGACTATACAACTCACATTTGTACAGCAGGCTGCAGCTTGCTGAGCACTTTCATGCATAGTGCTGCGTAGACTCTTTACAACAGCTCTGGGAGGGATGTACGATCATCCCTCTTGTAGAGATGGGACTAAAGAGGTTCAGAGAAGAAAATAAAAACCATTTTTCCTCCACACATGGCCCTTTATTACAGCAGCAAGAGTCCTGAATGACACTCAAGGGGATTGACATATTGGGGTAGAATGGGTGAAGTTAGGGAGCTAGAGGTCCATATGTGACTGCCCTCACAGATTTCATCATGGGCAGTGGCAATTAAGGAGTGGATTTCTATGCTGGGCATAAAAATGCAAGATCCAAGGCTGCTCAGGTTTGGGAACACTGGTGTATAACACCTTTGGCATAAATATGGTATAGTGTAATGGCAATTATGAATCACTCTCATGGCCTTGTGGCCAGAGCAGATCAATGACACAGGAGTGTGAGGAAGCATGTGCCAAATGTCATGTGGTGACCGCTAACCAAAGAGTTTTGGGGCACATGTAAGCCCCCCTCCACTGAGGACATTTAGACCTAACTGGGTCAGCTTTCACTGTGGAATGGAGATCCTGTGCATGCAAGTTTAGATAAGAGTGAAATTTGGAGTTTTACTTTTAATGTGACTCTTCTCCCACAGACCAAGACAATTTAAATTCAGGTTATCCTTCTATATGAAGTATTTGGGGATAGATTTTGGTTAAAGGACATGAGCCTTGCACTAGAAGTAGGCAGCCTGATTCAAGTACCAGCATCGCAACTAACTAGTTATGTAACTTTGAGCAAATGACCACTGCTATCTGATCATCAAAAGAAGAGGGTAAGACTAGAGCTAAAATGCCCTCCACAAGCATATGGATGATGTTTTAGGTGACAATAGGCAGTGACGGAGGCCTTTGTGAACTGAAGAATATGAGTGCTACCTGCAGGTATTCAAATACAAAATTTTTAAAATTCAGTGCTGGAAAAAAGTCTTCAGTCCAACTCTGGTGTATGGACTACCATTTTATAACCTCTAGATAAGATATTGGCTACTCTAAAATTTAATTACTTCCAAGATGAAAATTAATGAAACTGATTCCCTTTCAAGAAAAATGAGCCATTGTTGAATATTTACTATTGTAGGGTAAATACTTCTTCATATCAAATCATGTGGGTTTTTTTTCCATAGATTTTACTCCTACTGACCATAGAAGACACTGAAACAAGCACTCCATATGCAGTCAGCTTGGGTGATATTATTCAGAAATAATACAACAGTCTAGGCTTTTAGGTTTGTAAATAGACTTTTGCTAATAGCAAGACAGCCAACAACAGCAACAAAAAGAAAAGAAAATCACGGCTGGTTGGCTTACAGCTCAGCTTTATTCTGTGAACCATAGAGAAGTGATTGACAGGGGGTAAAGGAAAATTGGAGGGCAGATAATGAGACCTCCACCGCTTGAGAGAAACTGAAAAGAGGCCCATGCCATAAAAATTCCAGATATGTTTCCAGGATGTTTCCAAAGTGGATGCTATCAGCAATTGTCTCCCTAGAGTATGCCCAGGAGAGTGGATGGAAAGTCTTATATTCCACATAGTATGTGAGCAGTAGAATAGCAAAGACTGAGGGTGGTTTTAGCTAGATGGCCTTCATAATACTATTACACAATCCTGTGACCCTTTTGTGATGTGGGGAAGGCCACTCTGAGAACTCTAAATCTCAAGGAAAGAGGAGCAGGAACAGCAAAGAATGCTGAAGGGCTAAGAGGCCTGGCTGATTGGAAGAGGATACAAAGTCAGAAAACCCTGCTACGGGAAGCCAAAGTGATGCTCAGGCATGAGCCATGGCATAGCATAGGCATTTGCTCAATGGTGTACCTCTTAGTGGGTCTCATTAGGGTCTTCCCTTGACCTAAGAGAGGACTGTAAATTAAGTCAATAAACACTGACTGAGCCCTGATATACCAATTGCTGGGGAAATTGTTAGAGTAAAGGTAAACAGTTACAGTCCCATGTGTAGAGCAAAGCACACCAAGAACATAACAGAGAAAGAAGAAAGGAGCTCATAAGGTGAATAAAAGGGGGAGGCATTTCAGGTAGAGGACACCAAAGAGTACCCAAAGATGAAATCGAGCTACTCGCTAGGAGGAGCAGACTGTAAGGTTGCAGCCCTGCAGGGTGAGTGGGCGATGGAGCTCTTGTATATGAAAAGTAGGCAAGTAAAGGGAAGTAAGTCTGGGAGAGTAATAAAACCACTCCAGGCTTATGACTGAAGGGATTCTTGAGGGTACACAAGTGAAAATGGCAAAGCATACAATAGTTATGCAAGACCTCAAAGGGGGAGTGAGCACCGTGTTAGAGAGAAGAACTGAAAGAACTCTTTTCTTTCTGAGCTAAATAATCTCATGAGAGCCTCTGTATCTCCTGAAGTCATAATTGTGACTGGAATATAGCATATGCTCAATAAATATTAAAAGTGTACACTTCTGTTCTAAATAAGGATATACTTTCTAATATTAAAAAGTTGCTCAAAGATAGCCTAAGATACCAAGGTGAGTATTGAGAACTCCAAATTCCATGTAAGGCTGCCATTGGGGGTTGGCTCATACAACCTCTTTATTCCCTTCAGGTGCTGAAGCCTTTGCACTGGGTTTGGAGAGGGCAGAAGGCAGTGGATGAGAGGCTTGGGAAGCTGCAGGAACCAAAGAATGCACTGATTTATCTACTGGGTCTGGGGCCAGCCCTGCTAATCTTTGGGAAACTCTATTGCCAATTAAATAAATATTAGTTAAATAAGCACAAACAAGTGAAAAAATAAAGAAACTAGAGAGAAAATACTCTAGATCATCATCATCTGGTCTCACTCACTTCTCTCCTACACACATCCAGATTTTGGAATCTGGATCCTGCCGTATTCCCTCTCCCTCAGAGGCCTTTACTCAAAGAATCTTGTCATGTAAAGTCCTCATCCTTGGCCCTTCCTCATGGGCTTGTTGGTGTCAATTCATAGGTGATGCATCCTCTGCTTCACTTTACCCTGCTTCAGAGTGAAGCAGAGGCTCTCTTGTGTTCGTTTTCCTGGCACTCTGCTTTGTTTTGGCATTTATCATATTATCTAATTATTACTAATCATTGTTTACATGCTTGTCTCCCCTTCTGACACATGTATTTTTCATGGGTAATGATAATTTCTCTTTTGTGTTCCTCTAGTGTCTACTACAATGCTTGGCACATAGTAGGGTTTTTTTTTTGTTTTTTGTTTTTTTGTTTTTTTTTTTTTGAGACAGAATCTTGCTCTGTCGCCCAGGCTGGAGTGCTGTGGCATGGCATGATCTTGGCTCACTGCAACCTCCACCTCCTGGATTCAGGCGATTCTTCTGCCTCAACCTGCTGAGTAGCCGGGACTACACGTGCACACCACCACATCTGGCTAATTTTTGTATTTTTAGTAGGATGAGTTTTTACCATATTGACCACGTTAGTCTTGAACTCCTTACCTCATGATCTGCCCACCTCAGCCTCCCAACGTGTTGGGATTATAGTTGTGAGCCACCGAGCCCAGACCATAGTAGGTTCTTAATACATATTTGAAGGAATCCCCGTCTTACAGCCATTCATTCTTTCTTACTACTTTGACTATGAAGCACTTAATGCCTAATATCATTTATCAAGTGTGTAAAGATAAAGATTCCTATTATTTCCTCTTACTCAATATAACCTGACCCTTTTCTGCAGATTTCATCCATCAATCAAGATCCAGCTGAAATGTAACCTCCAGAATCTCTTTCCTGATCACACCAGTTCTCATTATTCTCTTTGTCAATGTACTTCCACAGTTCTTGCTTTATACTTTATGCCATCCAATTTCTGCTTTCCACCTTTTTGCTTTTATATCCTAGAGGTACACTAGGATACACTGGAAACACTAGAAAAAAAAGTATGCATCTGAGGATTTCAAATTTGGATTTGTTTGGATTTTTGAAAACTACATCTGGGCTTGTCTGCTGAGTTCTCTTTGTACCAGTTTACTAGGGCTGCCATAACAAATCCCACAGACTGGGTATACCACAAACAAATACCACAGAAATTTATTTTCTTTGAAATTTGGAGGCTAGAAATCCAAGATCAAGATGTCAGCAGGTTTGGATTCTTCTGAGGACACTTGCCTTGGCTTACAGACAGCTGCCTTCTCACTGTGCTCTCATACAGCTCTTCTTCAGTGTGCATGCATCTGTGGCATCTCTTTAAGTTTATTAATCTCCTCTTCCTGTAAGGACTTCAGTCAGAAGAATTAGGGCCCACCCTATGAGCCTCATTTTAACTTAATTACCTCTTTAAAGACACTATCTCCAAATACAGTCACATTCTCAGATACAGGGACTTAGGGTTTCAACATAGGAAGTTTGAAGGGGGCACAATTTAATCCATAACACAATTAATTTAAAGCTCAATGCTTAGGTCTGGAATAGTCAATTAGAGGAGAGCCCAAGCTCCTTGACACTCAAGACCATGCAAGCACTGCAGCAGGGGCCATTGGACACAAACACAGACTGTTCATGGAAAGCCTGACGCCCATCATGGCCTTGTCATGCCTTGGGGCTCAGAGGAACCTGGGGAGGCACAGGCTTTTGGGAAAAGGAAGAAAATTTGGACAGGGGCCTACCTCACTCTATTTCAGAACTTGGATAGGATGCAAATTCACCACCCACTGCTCAAATAAGCCAATTTGGGTGGGGCTTGAGTCTTCGTTTATACCCAGAAAGGTTGAAAATGGTTGATGGGATACTATGTTTGGTTAGACTTACAGCCAGGTGAAGAATGGCCTTGTGTCTAAAACGATCACCGCACTGGAAGGAGGCAGTTATAAAATTCCCTGAACATTTATTTGCTTGCTGTTTCTTAAGCATAAGCAAACGGAAAAGACACCTATTCTAGAGTTAGAAGTTGCTATTATTTGTAATGTCTTTTGTTTAGTTAAGACTTGGAACAGTGAAGGTCAACACAGTGAGGTACAAAGTTGAATCAGACATGGTTCACAACAAAGAACTGTCTAGTAGAAAAGATAAAGCATGCTCTGAAATTAGATCAAATGGCATAACTCCTGACAGTCTGTTGTAAAGTGTAGAGTGCCACACAAAGATAGGTTTTTCTCATCAATCACTGTAACACAGTATTCTCAATGCTGGTGAATCAGAGACAAAGTGCAATGAGAGATCAGAAGATGACTTCATCCCTATTAGCATCTTGCAGTGTTGGGCCTGAGTAGACACAATAAATATACATTGACAGGCACCATTAGGCCCAGGACTGTCTTTATTCTTCTGCCCTCCTGGACTCTAAGGAGAAGATCAAGCTTCTTTCTTCAGATTTTCACCTCTCTTCTTTTAGATGATACCATAACATGATGCCAACAGTATCATGATGTAATACAAGACCTTGAGTCAAATCCTGACTCCACTGATTGCCAATTACATGACTGAAGCATTGTTATCAGTGGTCCTCTGAACTGGGTTGATATTTTCTACCTTATATTCTTTTTTGTGTAGATTAAATGCAATCGTTATACATATAGCACAGAGCACAGTTCTTGGTACAAAGTAAATTATTACTTCCAGTTTTTCTCTTTGAGCTTGCAGGGCATTTCAGGAGGTGCAATATAGAACCCTTAGTAAATTGCAAGTCTGTTTTCTCCCTCTCTTTCCACACTCACAATGAGTTTAACTCTGAACTCAGGTCAAAGCAGTAAGGGTAATAGCTGCCAGGAGTTTATGGGAGTTTGTGTGCACACAGGGGTCAGATGTTCTTGGGCATTGTCTACTGCTTGACCACCTTTTCTTCCCTCACAGTTTGTCTTTGCTGCAGAGTACAATGAATTCCTGGGACTGTGACCACCTGATTGATCACCCAGTTTTAAGGTACTGGGGTAAGCTCTGCATCAGAAGGAAGAAGATTTTGTCTCAATTTCACCTCAGTAACTTTCTATGACTTTGGACAATGAACTAAACTTCACTGAGCCTCAGTTTCCTTATCTATGATGGGCATGTACTAACAGAACTTATTATAAGGTCTTGGTATATGAATTGAATTGAATTGAATAACACTTTTGTATGATTATCCTTGTTATTATTAGTCATTCAATTATTTAGATAGTAATAGTATGAAAAATGAAAATTGAGTTCGAAGGCCACAGACTCAATAAACAAGTTTATCATAAAAACAACACAAACTATGTCTAGAAGTATTCATTCGTGTCTACTGTATGCTTCTTACTTTTGACTACTTAGAGAAAGACACTGGCTTGTAACGCCAGGTTAATATTTTTGTTTCTTGAGAAAGGTTTGAAAAACAAATTGAATTGTACAGAGGAGAAACAGTTTAGATGACTGTGGTTTAGGTTATATTATAATGTGTTATTTGGAAATGGCAAATAAGGGTAAGGGAAGGACATGTTATTTAATGATTCCTCTACCCAGCCGTTCTTTTTCTTTTATTCATTTGTTCAACAAACATGTAGAAAAAGAGTTAGCAAAGAAGACTGAGTAGATAGATAAAAATAAAACAGATAGCTTTTCACTTATTTATTCACTCAGTTAATTAACAATTTAGTTTTTTCTATGGGCCATACATTCTCTGAGATACTAGTGAAACACTGGTAAATAAAGCAGTTATAATCCCTGCTTTCATGTAGCTTATGGCCTATTTCATTCTAGAGGAGGTAACAAACACTAACTAAGAAAATGAATAATTTTAGCATATTAAAAAAATGAAGGCAATGAGGAGTGCTGGTAGATAATACTGATGTATGTGTATGTGTGGGGCCCTACTTATATAAAGTGATTGGGAGGTTAACTGCGGAAGAAACACGTACACCAAATTCTGAGTGAGGGTTATTATTAGAATATTATGTCTTCAGCTTCTAGGTGAAGCTGGAAAGCTGAGTTCTTTTAGGTGACAGAATGTATGCCATGCAGAAATAACCAAATAAATTCTTGTTTAATTTGTAAAAACTCTTTGTGCTATAAGTACCGATTTATATCAAAAGTGAATCAATCACCTTAGCTAGTAAAACAAACAGGTACATGCAGTAAAATAGGTGAGATTTTCTAAAATCTCTAAAAATACTCGACACTGCATTAATAACAGTAAACAGTTTTTTAATTCATGGCCAAACTAACTGGCACTTACAGTCACTCTCTCTTGCTTATGCACACAAGGCAATTTTCAGAGAGCACAAATACAGAGGGAGGAAACCAGAGTGATAAATAAATGCTGAGTGGTTAGCTTGCAGGTATTTGCCAAGACCAGGTATCCAGAGTCTTAAGTTTTAATGGCTTCAGAGCCACAAAGGATGCATAATTAGACCTGAGGACTCCTACATACATCTGGAACCTCAGAGGCTGCATCACCAGTAAGGGCAGTTGTGTGTGGGGGTGTGGAGGCTGCCACCAAAGAAAGCCACAGGAGAACTCTGTGTCGGCATTGGCTCCCAGCGTAGAGAAAAAAAATGTCCCTGAGAATTTGTAACTACAGGCCATACCTCAAGGAGGTTTGGAATTTGAAACTACGCTGTGCAGTTTGTGAAACCTCAAGTATAAAATGTCCTAAAAGTGATCTTGGGTTGATGGTGCCTTAGGATTCCTGGTAGTAGGGGAAATGTAAATTTGCTTTAGAGAAACTAAGTCATCAAGAATGAGAAGAACACAAATTGCAGAATTAGATACCAGAGACTTCATATTTAAGGTGTTTTCAGTTTAGGAAAGGGCAACAGGCAATTAAACATAATATGGTAACATTCTACAATAAGTTTATGAAGAGATCCCCAGAGGGAAGGACTAAACCCAAACTTAGAAAATCGAATAAGTCTTCCCAGGTGAAGTCATGTTTAAAAATGAATGGGGGTCGGGCGCGGTGGCTCACACCTGTAGTCCCAGCACTTCGGGAGGCCGAGGTGGGTGGATCACCTGAGGTCAAGAGTTCAAGACCAGACTGGACAACATGGTGAAACCCCGTCTCTACTAAAAATACAAAAATTAGCCAGGTGCAGTGGTGCCCGCCTGTAATCCCAGCTACTCAGAAGGTTGAGGCAGGAGAATCACTTGAACCCGGGAGGCAGAGGTTGCAGTGAGCCGAGATCATGCCACTGCACTCCGGCCTGGGCGACAGAGGGAGATGCTATCTCAAATAATAATAATAATTATAATAATAATAGGAATTGTCCAGGCTAGGACAGTAAAGGAGCCAAAGCAGAGAGGGTCTCAGAAGTCATATAGCACCACTTCTGCCATAATCTATTATGAGGTTATTACATAGAATATAAGAATATTAGAAATGTTTTAAAAAAATGTGAAATAAAAATGAGACTGGAATATGATTATATAAGTGATTCAAAGTATTTGAAAAGAACCATATGCAGTGTGTTGCATAACATTTCAGTCAATGATGGACCACACATACAATGGCAGTCCCATAAAAGTATGATGGAGGTGAAAAATTCCTAATGCCTAATATTTACTATACTATACTTTTTATTGTTATTTTAGAGTGTACTCCTTCTACTCATATATGTATTATAAATAGCTTTGGGAAGGTCCTTCAGAAGGTACCCCAGAAGAAGGCGTTGTTATCATAGGAGATTACAGGTATTGATCCTGAACACCTTCCACTGAAAAAACATGTAGAGGTGGGAGATAGTGATATCAATTATCTTGGTACTGTGTAGGCCTAGGCTGATGTGCCCACTTATGCCTTAGTTTCTCACAAAAAATTTTAAGAAGTAAAAAATACTTTTAAATAGAAAAAAGCTTATAAAGATACAAAAAAATTTTTGTTTAACTGTACAAAATGTTTGTGTTTTAAACTAAGTGTTTATTACAAAAAGTCAAACAAGTTAAAATGTTTATGAGGTAAAAAAGTTACAGTAAGCTAAGGTTAATTTATTGAAGAAAACATTACAAAAGAAATTTAGCCGAGCCTAATTGTACAGTGATCATAAAGTTTACAGTAGTGTACAGTAATGTCCTAGGCCTTCACATTTACTCACGACTGATTCACTAACTCACCCAAAGCCATCCAGTCCTGTAAACTCCATTCATGGTAAGTGCCCTATATAGATATACTAGATTTTATCTTTTACACCATATTTTTCCTATACCTTTTCTATGTTGAGATATGTTTAAATACATAAATACTTACCATTGTGTTACAACTGCTGATAGTATACAGTACAATAATATACTGTACAGGTTTATAGCCTAGGAGCAGTAGGCTGTACCATATAGCCTAAGTGTGTAGTAGGCTATGCCATCTAGGTTTGTATAAGTGCACTCTGTGATGTTTATACAACAAAACTGCCTAAAGATCCATTTCTCAGAATGTATCCCTATCATTAAATGATGTAAAACTGTACGTCGAACTTCCAGAAATAAAATAATTAGTTAAAAAAACCACCCCAAACCAAACAAGTATATAAACAAAGAACCAAATAAAAAACCTCTTTATATTTTTGTGAAAGAGCAGAGTAGTTTTAAGTGAAAGGATTATTAGTGAATTGGAAAATATGTCTGAAGAAACTATAGAGTGCAGTACAGATAAACAAAAACAAAGATGAAAAATTTAAGGAACATGAAGAACAGAAAAAGAAAGGCTAACATATGTTTAACAGTAGTCACAGAGAAGAGAATAAAGAGAATTTGGGAGAGGCAATATGGTATTGTTTTACAGTTGAGAATGGTCCAGAACTAATTAAAAATAAATCAGAGTTAGAAAACAAAAGGATTCTAAGTTAATGAATAAAATATGTACCCAGATATATCATGAAGAATATGTATAACATTAAAAACTAACAGGAAATCTTAAAAGTAGCCAGAGGGGGAGAAAATAAAAGAGCAAAAGAATAACTAGACAGATGGTGAACTTAACAAGAATGGATGCCAGAAGAGGATATTTCAGAATTGAGAGAAAATAGTCAATCTAGAATTGTATAATCAACAAAGCTATCTTTAAATGAGAGTTAAATAATGACTTTTAAAAATAGACAAGAAAGAGAGTGACTACCAATAGCCCTTTCCTAGAGAAATGTAAAGGATGTGCTTTAAGTGAAGGAGAACAATCCCAGAGGGAATATTTGAAATGCAGGACATAATGACAAGCAAGTCAATTACTATATCTGTGTGTGAAAGGCTAATTGGTCATACATATGGAAAACAATGAAATTGGATCCCTAGTTCACTTGCAATATGAAAGTCAACTGTAGATAGATTAAAATTCAAATGCAAAAAAGTAAACTTTATGCCTTTGGAGAAAATGAAGATTTTTTTTTAACCCCAGTGTTTGAAAGATTAACCTAGACATATGCATAAATCAGAGGGAAAATTTGACTCCATTTAATTAAAAAAACCCTCATCGAAAGAAAACATTGAAAGCCATAAGACAATTACCAAGAAAATAAAAAGGCTTCAAAAAATCAAATTATTGAACAACTCCATAATACATAGCAAGTAACATGAACAAGCAATTCTCAGGAGACATATGAAGAAAAATAAAAATATGCTAAACTTCAATAGTAAACAGAATAAAGAAAATTAAAACTACTTTGAGATATATTTTATCTACCAGATGGCTCAAAGTTAAAAAGTCTTACAATTCTAAGTGTTGGTGAAAATATGGAGTAACAAGAACTCGTATGCAGAAATTAAATTCTGAGGCATATACCCTACACTGAGAAATTCTAACTGATGTGCAACGAGTCACATACAAGAGTGTCAGCAACAAACAAAACCCATCATTTAAAACACAAAAAAGCTATAAGAGCAATTGAAATGACCCTTAAAATAACGAACAAATCAATTACAGTATATTCGATCAATGAAATAATATGTAGTAACAAAATGAAGTAAAAATGTACTATAGTTATACTCACTGGTATAAATGATTGTTACAAATGTTGATTAAAAAAGCTGCAGTAGAATATTATGTATGAAACTATGTATGCATAAACACACAAAGATATGTTTTAGGGAAAATACAAAAGTATCTACAGACAAATTATCCAAATAAGATTTAGTATGGTTTCTGGATATAAGATCAACATGTAAAAATCAACTTTATTCCTATATACCACCAAAAGAAAGTATAGCACAATAAAGTACCATTTCCCTTTTATGATAACAAAAATATATAAAGTACCTACATATACCACTTGTAGCAATTATATTAATAGATAAGTGGATATTATCAATCCCAAATATAGGATAGCACTTTCCTCTGAATGAGAGAATAGGAAATGCCATCAGGGAAAGAAACAGAAGGCTTCAACTGTATTGGTAATGTTTTATTTCTTAAAGGGAGGGGTATTTATTCTTCATTATATATATATTTTTTATATCTTTAATATTGCAAAATACATATTATTTAAAATCCTCAAAAATATGATCTCAAGTCTAATATTTAAGCCAGCTTCCTATTCTGAGGCCCGGTTCCCCACAAAGCCACAGAAGGAGATGAAATGAAGAAAGTAAGGTACATTCTGGAGACCGAAGCAGAAGTCAGAGGTTCCAGGTGATATCTTTTTGGATTGTTGAGGTTTTCTCTGTGAAGTCACATTTTTATTCAAAACATCTTCCACTTCTCCAGACTTTTTTTTTTTAAAGATTAAGAAAATGTGGCACATATACACCATGGAATACTATGCAGCCATAAAAAATGATGAGTTCATGTCCTTTGTAGGGACATGGATGAAATTGGAAATCATCATTGTCAGTAAACTAACGCAAGAACAAAAAACCAAACACCGCATATTCTCACTCATAGATGGGAATTGAACAATGAGAACACATGGACACAGGAAGGGGAACATCACACTCTGGGGACTGTTGTGGGGTGGGGGGAGGGGGGAGGGATAGCTTTAGGAGATATACTTAATGCTAAATGATGAGTTAATGGGTGCAGCACACCAGCATGGCACATGTATACATATGTAACTAACCTGCACATTGTGCACATGTACCCTAAAACTTAAAGTATAATAATAAAAAAAAAATTAGTGAACACATTCATCACCTCCTGTGCTGTGCACTGTTAATTTGATTGTGATAATTGTTATTCAATGTATATGTATATCAAATCATCATGTTGTACACCTTGAATATATAGAGGCTTTGTCAATTAAATATTTTTAAATAAAAAATAAAATGACAAAAAAAAAGAGAATATCTTCCCATCCACGGAAGCAACATTTTCTTTCCTCGAGTTACCTTCTGGGTTCCTGTAGTTTTCTTATATTCCATAACTTCCTATTTGAATTACATTATTTGTATATGTGCCTTTTCTCCTCTATTCCTCTCCCCTAGTGTGAGGTCTGTACTCCCTGAAGCACAGTGTAGTTTGCTCTCAGAACTCACCAGCCCAAACAAAGGGACAGGGTGGTGTGAGAAGAACACAGGCTATGGGAGTTAGGTAGAACTAGATTTAAATTGCATTTCTAGCCTCTAGTAGCTGGGCTGCTCCAGGGGAGTGACTTTCCCTCTGAAAGCTTCATTTCCTCAATTGAGAACTAGAAATATTAATAGCTAACATCTCAGGAAGTTGTGTGGTGGGCAGAAGTGTTAATTACAGTACCTGACCCAGAGCAGGCCTACCCGATAAACATCAGTTCCTTTACCCCTTTATTTTCTTAGTTTGAAAGGTCTGGAAGTGTCTGCAATAGAGTTATATCAATGCCAATGCTATGGAAAATTCAGGTTTAATGGTAATCTATCTACATGATAAGCCTAATTGCTTTTGAATAAGCAGTCATTTTACTAGGAATGTAATGAGGGTTTATAGATGATAACTTAATGCACTGAGCACTCACACTTAGAAGCCTGGTAGGACCCTGATGAAGGTTGATATTCAGGAACTGGTAAAATTCAGTCTGTGAATGTTCCCAAGGACATCGGGACACTTCCCTTGTATCTGTTCCTATAGGACAGAAATCAAACACATCCTTGGATCATAAGACCAATTTCTTGCCTCTGCAGTGTCATTCATTCTCAAAATAAGCCTTAATTAATATGAAAGCTAAACACCTCTCTACCATTCTCAACACACAATAATATTTTTTAAATTTGAAGGTTTTCCTATGTTTCACTAAAGATGTGAAAGTGTTCCTCCTTTAGATTATACATTTATAATTCAGGTAAACATGTCTTTCTTGCTAGAGGGTACATGGAACATCATACATTCCAGTAATGTCACACCTGTAATTGGCATTACATATTAATCAAATAGGACAAGCTTTCTCCTTCCTCATCAGGACGACTGTCCAGGGATTTGAAGATGCTGTCCAGTCCTCCTTGAACTTTTAATTGTCCAGGCAAAATCTGCCTTATTTTTTCAACTATTGCTCAAGATAAAGTTTTTTATCTTAAAAAGTGATGAAAAAAGAATATTTTTAAAGATGTCATCAGAAAATAAACATTCTAGATGTATTTAGAACAAAAACTGATAGAACAGGATTATCACCTCCCTTATTTGTGATAAAGTCCAGTTAATGCAGCTTAAATGTGCCTTAGAGTCATTGATGACATTGCTCCATTTCTCACTAATTAACAGGTTTGCCAGGAACTAAATTCCAAAAATCTTCTCCAAACAACCTGCTCCTGCACTGTGTCTGCTCATCCTGTACTTGCATGATTCATTATCTGGACAAGCATTTGTTAAGTGCTCACACTGTGCCAGGTACTGTGCTGGCTGCAGGAGATACAATCAAGATATAGCTCCAATGTTTAAGGTGTTTTCAGTCTAGGAAAGGGCAATAGGCAATTAAACACAGTACGATAACATTCTACGGTAAGTATGTGAAGAGATTTCCAGAGGAAAGGACTAAACCCAAACTTAGAAAATCAAATAATATTTCCTAGGTGAAGTGATGTTTAAAAATAAATAGGGGTTATCTAGGCTAGGAGAGAGGGGAGTCAAAGCAGAGAGAGTCTCAGAAGTCAGATAGCACCACATCCGCCATAATCTATTAGATGAGAAAGTCACTAGGTCCACACAAAGACAAGGTGAGATGCCACAGACACCATCTCTTCATGGAATATTGGCAAGGGTCTAGAAAAGCAGGCATTTGGAAAATATAGTTTGCCATATAAGCAATGTGGTATGGTTCAAGTACAGAATATGGGAGGTTGGGAAAAGGTAGAGACAGGACCAAAAGTAAGCTTCAACTTGTTAGATTTGTGTTTTTGCTCTAATCCCATTTTCCCTGGTACTGTGTTTTCTGCCAAGGCTTTAGCAGCAACCTAGAGAAATGATTCTTTAACATTTTGGGAAATGTGCCATTATGTATAAGAAATAGAATGCCTTAATCTGTTAAAGATTACCAGCTAAGAGATAGGAATATTTACTGGGGAGAATCAATAGGCCTGGTGGATCATGTTTGTGACAGGGAATCCGAAGCACAAAGTTTAAAGACCCTACTCTGGGACCTTGGACAAGCTCTAAAACCTCTTTAAGATTTCCTTCCCTCATCTATAAAATGTGGATAGTAATTGTACTGAATTGCTATAAAGAAAAAAAAATCAAATAACGCTGTAATGTAAGATATTATTAGTGATTTGCATATTACATCAACCACAGGAAAGTAAGCTCAATGAGGGCAGGATTTTTATCTCTTTTATCTTAGGGTCCCCAGGACCGAGAACAACCTTCAGATCATAGAAGAGGCTCAAGTACTTGTCAGAAGAAAACTTGTCAAATGAAGGATTGAATGGATTGCTCTACAACTGCACATAAGCCAAAGACTCTGTATGTGGGTGGAGTGTGATGTGGTCAGAAGGGGATAGTGATAGGGTGGATTACTAGAAGTGAATCAGGTGCACAGACTCATCAAATTGGGCTCTCAGAAACTTTGTGATCAAACTCTATCTAATCGCATTTTAAAAAATGTGAGACCCTGAAGTCCAAGGACATGAGCTGATCAGCTTGAGAGTCCCACAGATGGGAAACAGCAGAACTGGGAGTAGAACTAGGTCCTCATGATTCTCATGGGGTGTGTGTGAAGAGTGCCATGTTTTCTCTGATAGGCACTGATGCCATAGTTGTGATTCTGAATGTTGTTCATCCCTACCTCAGTCTGGAGATCCACTGATTTAGCTGGTCCATAATCTAAAGATAGAAATATTGTTTACAAGGAAATCTTTGTAAGGTAGAATCACATTTATTATTATATAAGTCTTCTCATTTACATATACAATGTTTTTGAATATTCATTGCCTTCTGCTACCTGGAGGCACTTCTCTAGTCCCCATCTGTGTCCCCTCCATCAATACAGTCGGTGTTATGATGGGGACTGCCTACAGAGAACTCTGAGCGAAACCTTGGGAGAGCCTTCATTGATGAGGTCCAATAGCGGATGTTAAAGGACAGTGTTAGAGTCTACCAATGCTTACTGGGGGCTTTATTCTTTGTTGCCACGAAAATTTACAGAACTGTGAGAAAGACATTTGAAAGGCAAAAGCTATTTGTCTGAAGTTTGTTTAAGGAATAGAAAATGGCAAAGTTTGGGCACCTACTTGTGAGGTAAGTGTGCTGGATCCCATTTGATAGATAGGAAATTCACGATCAGACAGCATTTCTACTGGACCAGATTTTCAGGCCGTAGCAACATAAGGGGCTGTCTAGAGTGGCGATGCTCAGCCTTGGTTGCACATTATAATGACTTGAGGGACTTGAAAAATACTGGGGGGTTCGACCCCCAGAAATATTGACTTAATTTAGGATAAGACCTATGTCGTGGAATTTTATAAACCTCCCACAAGATTCTAATATCCAATGCTGAGAACTATTGGTCTAGACCATGATGTGACAAATGTTTTCTGTAAAGGACCAGAGATTAAAAATTGTATGCTTCATAGGCCATACAGTCTCTGTCCCAACTATTCAGCTTTGACATTGTAGCACAAAAGCAGTCTCAGGTAATATGTAAACAAGTGAACATGGCTATGTTAAAATATAACTTGATTTCCGGGCCGGGCACCGTGGCTCACGCCTGTAATCCCAGCACTTTGGGAAGCTGAGGCGGGCAGATCACGAGGTCAGGAGTTTGAGACCAGCCTGGCCAACATGGTGAAACCACGTCTCTACTAAAAATACAAAAATTAGCTGGGCGTGGTGGCGGGTGCCTGTAATCCCAGGTACTCAGGAGGCTGAGGCAGGAGAATCGCTTGAAACTGGAGGGTGGAGGTTGCAGTAAGCCGAGATCGCACCACTGTACTCCAGCCTGGGCAACAAGAGCAAAACTCCATCTCAAAAAAAAAACGAAAAACAAAACAAAAAAACCACTTTATTTCCAAAATCAGGTGGCGGGCCAGATATGGTCCATAGCCTGCAATTTGCTGACTTGTGGTCTAGACACTAAAGCCATCAGTCATGAATTGAAAGGCAGTATAATATTTAAGGTTAGGGGATGTTATTTGTGGAAGGACAATTGGGTTGGTTGGGGAAAACAATTAAAGGTGAAATAATATTACTCCCAAAAGCCAATTTCTAAAAGCATGCATAATATAAAATTATATTTTTCCCATTAGATAGTTAATTTTATATTTTTGGAAAAGTCCCCGGTGACTAATAAGGTTTTTAAACACTGGTGCTACCTTCTGTTCAAATGTTTTTGTATAGATATGTAAACACACACCCACTTTTATAGCTGATATCTTCAGAGTATTTTACACAAAAGATTCATGGTTCACATCATATTTCTGCTCATGTATTTGGAGTAAACACTGGGGCGTGCATGCTCATAATCTGTTACCATTATTTTTTCAGACTGTTACCTTTGACAAAAAATAATATTGTAGGAGCAGCCAGGGATTTTGCCTTCCTCAGTGGTAAAGGAAATGCTTTGCAGCTAACAGTATACTTCTGGGTTTTCCCATTTGACTTAACTGTTGACACGTCTATGGTACTGCCCAAATTGGGTCATAGCCCCTGGGTTTTCTTTGGCAAAGTTATGACATTGGTTAGGCTTTCCCAGTGCTGCTCAATTACAGAACCCAAGGTCCAGCTAGGTCTGGTCAGGGCAGGGAGTACATAATAGGGCCAGAACAAATGGCAGGAGGGCTGGGATTGGTTGGGTTGCCAAGTGGTCCTGTGAAAGCAAGGTGGGAGGGAAGAGCCAGCCACTTGTGTTCATAGCCTTAGCTTGCCATCACTCCATATCTTGATGGTCTGGTCTGCATGGTGGGGCTTGTGCCTCAGTATCCTTTTAGCTGCTACTGCTGCCTCTGCTTCCAAGGTCTTCACACTCATGACACTTTACTCCCCCAGCCTCCCTAGTTCCTAATAGAATTGGCATTGGGATTTGGTTCTAAATTCCAACCCAGCTGCCTGGGCCCGATAATGATGATAATAATGTTAATGATTAATCGTAATAATTCTATTAACTGATACATTGAGAGCTTTTTATGCAAGCCTTCATCAAAGTATTTACATGTATTATTTGGGGCAGTAACAGAATATAGTCTCTTGTGAGAGGATACTTCAGGTTATACTTAAAGTGTGCACATCCTGTTAATATATGTAAGCATTCCCTGCACTTCTTACCACTGTCTGGAAACTTGCTTTGAAATGATTCCCATAGGATTTTCCTGTTGCTACTCATACACCTTATCCTGGACAACAACGGTTGAACTAAACACCCTTGACCTTTGGTGAGGACTGGCATTAAATCCAGTTTTAAACTCCCCTTTGGATACTACAGAATACAAAATACCACTTGCTTCAGGGTATCTGTAATGCAGGATCAGACCCAGCTCAGGTCTGACCCTTTCAACTTCTCATTGACTTGCATGAGGCTGTTAACATGTTTCACGCCTGTGCCTATTAGCATAGAGGACACCAACATGAGAAAAAGTCACCTACCACCCTGGATGCATTTAGACTCTTACCTGGTTGATAGATGTATAATTATATCATCCTTACCACCACCACCACTATCACCCCCATCTCGGACGTCACCACTATCATCCCTATCTCGGCCACACCACTGCTACCACCACCATTCCCAGTGCCAACAAAACTGGCACCATCACTACCAACACCATAGTCACCTTCAGCACTCCCAACCCATCATCACTGCCCCCACCACCAAATGCTGCCACCGCCCATTCATACTGCAGCCACAGCCACTAGTCACTACCATTGCAGGCCTACTCTTTGTCAGGTACTAGGTAGTTTATGTGTACTCCATATAAAGCTTACAACAACCCTCAAGATAGGTAACAGAGGCTTTAATTTACAAATGAAGAAATTAATGTTTAAAGCAGGAAGGTGATTTACCTATGACCACACAGCTAATAAAGGGAGAGCTGGCACTTAAATCCAGCTCTGTTGGGCTCCAGTGAGCATACTCTTTCCATAATACTAATTGACATCTAAGTGCTTTCTCTGTATGAGACACTGTTCTAAGTAGGTGGATTAACTCATTTAATCCTAAAAACAACCATGAAAAGTAGGTACTAGTATTATTCTCCCAGATAGCAAGGCCAATAAAGCAAAGTAAGGAACGGTCAAGTCGCTTGGCAAAGGTCATGGGGCTGGTATTTTATGAGGTTTCCAGGGTAGACTGTCAGACCTCAGGCCAGTGTTCCTAACCTAGCTCTCAACTGCCTTTTATAGACATTGCCAGAAAGCTTACCAACACCACCAGATGGCTTATGCTAGAGAAGAGGGGAATAATAAGGCAGAAATCAGATTAACACATAGAGTTGGGGAAGACGGAGTAGACCCCTTTGAGCTAAATATTCCCAGGTACATACCTATCCAGCAGAGAAGCCCCTGCCAGCAGTGTGACTTTGTAAGCTGAAGAAAGACTAAATATTGAATAAAGGTTCCTGAATAAAGATGTTTACTTCCCTTCATGGCTATCAGTTTGCCCAGCTTTAGATTTTACTTCTTGCATTCTAAGCAAGAAAACACCCTTAAAAAAGCAATTTCTTTGTCATGTTTTTAAAATAGATAAAATCTAGTTTTCATTTTGCCATCTTATGAAATTTATGTTTTCTATTACCGCTAAAAGTAGCATGGGGCCAGTCAGACACATTGTTTTAGAATCATAATCTGAATTTTGAGGATTCATTCTGAGGTTGAGCCTTTATAGTTAAGGGTCAAACAAGCTGCTGGTAAAGTTAAAAAAAATTACATTTATTAGAGAAGTTAGTAAAGAGGATATTCTTTTCACAAAAGATATTTTCCAAGACACTCTCCAACTGAAGACATTGTTTTTGCCTTGACTATTGACTCAATGCCTCACAGAACATCAACACGAGGAGGGCAGTGAGCCTTTGAGACTTTGAGTCCATATGATCTTATCTAAACTAGATGACTTCAACATTTTTCAAATAGGGATAATAGTGGCATTTAACTCATAGAGTTGAAAGTAAATGAATGAACAGTACTTTGAAATTTTTTAAAGACATGGATACTGAGGCTCAGAGAGGCCAACCTCTCTGAAAGCCACCCAGTGAGCTGGTGTCAGGAAAGCACCATGACTCAGATGCTTTAACTTCTAGCTCATTGTTCCTGTACTGAGTAAATCCACCTGTTTCTTTAGGAATACTAGGGCACCTGAGACTGACTTCAAAGCATCAGGCCACAGCCTAGATCCCATCGAGTCCAAGGTGACTAAGGTGGAGAGGCAGGGATTATAATGCTCATCAGTCCACTCAAGCCTTCCCAGTGCCCATTACCCTCCTAAGGGCATTTTACTATCTCTGGTCCCATGACAGTTCCACACTGTTAAAGGTGTTGCTGAAGCTACAGTTATTATAGTTATTAACATTTTATGAGCTTGTTATTCACCCCTTAAGCTTCTTAATATAAAGTGGTACATTTTAAAAGCACAGCACATTCCTAATTGATTCTGATATAAAAAGATTGCTGGACTCCTTGGATTTCTGTCTTTGCTTCTGAGTCTATGATACATTAAGGAGGACAATATAGATTTACAGAGTTAGAAGTGGTACAAGACAGCTCAAATTTTTTTCTTGCTGGAGATTGTACAATTTTGTTAATTTCAATGGACTTTTATTTCTACTGTCATGAATGATGATTATTGTTTAACCTCTGGATTTTTTTTCTTATAGATGCATTATCTAATGTCTACATTTAAGGGTCCCCAAATTTCTACATTATGCAACGGTAACTCACATTTGGACTCAGGCTCTTCAGACTGTAACTTTAACCTATGGACGTTTTGGCAATGATTTTTCTCACCCTTTGTAAAATAAGCATCTTTATTTTGAAAAAGGCTCTGGCCCCAAAGTTGGAAAGCCTATGCCCTAGTCCTGTGTGACATCCTCAGCCTCCTGCCTCTGATTTGTAAGATGAAAACCATAGCCTTTGTCCTGCATGGCTCAAACAATTAATTTTAGTGGCCACATGAAGATTGGAACTTAGATTCCTTTACTTTTTCATATTTAATGAAAATAGTATTCAGAAACAGGTTCATAAAACTGCTTTAAGAATAGCAAAGGAATATACAAGCAAAAGAGATTATTGTTATTTTCATTCACTGGGCAGTTTACCGAATTTCCTCTTATATTACAAAATGTTTGAAGCTCAACTGAAGCTAAAATTATTTCTTAAAATTAAAAAATGATGATTGTCCTTGTGACTATCACTTGGTTGAGTACAAATTTTATATTATTTTAGACTATAGGATGGGGTAGGATAACCCATGTTCTTCAGAGGATGAAGATATGAATACAATTTGCACCTGGGCTGAGAGTTTGAACCCATCTCTTCAAAGGAGATTCATATTCTCCTTTTCTCAGTTTCTTGCCCTGGATGGGGATAAATCTTGTATCCAAATGGGAAAAATATTAAAGATGGGAGTTTCCACTTCTCCATGACAATGTTACGATGAAAATACCTGACAGATTGTTTCTGAAGTACTTGCATCACTTTAGAAGTAAATACATATATCAATCATTATGCTAAGAATGGATCTTCTTTCATTTTCTCCTCCCACAAATATTTACCAAATATCCCACGCTATGTCAAGTCCTGTGCTGGGCACAGATTTCCCGACTCATGGTTCTCCCAGTTTAGCTGAGGACCTCCCTTCACAGTACATGGAGATAAGTTTGTATTATAAGAGGCAAAACTAGAATCAAAAGAGTAAAGACAGTGTCATTGCCATCTAGGTAGAGGAGGGGACGTTTGAATTGTCTTGAGGGATGAATACGAACCAACCAGATGTAGGAGAGATGGGTGATGGGTTTGCTACAGAGAGAAGAGGGTGTCCAGAGGCAGCTTGCATAAAAACATAACACAGACTATAAAGGACAAGCTGTTTGGTGTTCATGGAACAACAGAGTTGGTCTAGCTGGGTATCCTGCAGTGATAACACTGCAGGATTAGCTAAGGACCAGGTCTCTGAAGGTATGGGAGGATAACATTACTGCAGAGAGATCCACTGTCACATGTGTTTGGGGGGTGGGGGGTGGGGGGTGGGCATCTGGATTCCATACGTGGAAGAATCAGTGATAATTATAGGATCTTAATTTTACAAATTCTTTAATTTCTTTACTAATAAAATGGTAATGATTCTATCTCCCATATACAGTGGTTTCAAGGATTTGGTCTTTGTAAAGGGCTGCATATAGAACAGGCATTGAAGGTCATTCCCTCCAGTGCTCTAGATATCAACCCTTCTCCTTATCTCAAGGTCTTTACTGCTGAAATTATTCCCCCCCTCTTGAGTCATTAATTTCTTCCTCCCTTCTAGGTAATTTATATTAACTCACCAAAATAAATACTCACTTGATAATTTCTTTGGTTTTAAAAAAATTCTCATCTCACTACATTCTATTCCAACTACAGCTAACTTTTCCATAAAATTAGAAAAATTCTTGAAAGAGATCTCTATAGCTTCTCCCTACCCTTTATAACTTGCATTTTATATTACCGTCAAGCTTTCACTTCCACCATCCCTAAAGACTGTTCATGCCAAGGTTATCAGTCATCCCAAGTGGTCACTTGTCTGCTCTTTTGTCCCTTTCCCTTTCAGCAGTGATTGACATGCTGACTTCTCTCTCGATGGTGAAATGTCTCCTTCTGGCTTCACTGATGTCACAGTCTGCTGATTTTCCTCTTACCTCCCTGTTCCTCCTGCTTTGCTGTCTCTGAATGGTGAACTACCAAGGTCTTTCTCCTTGGCCCTTTTCTCTACATCTGTCCTCTCATTCAGCCCCACAACGTTTTTTTCTTTTTAAGTTCTGGGATACTTGTGCAGAGCATACAGGTTTGTTACACAGGTAAACATGTGCCATGATGATTTGCTGCACCTGTCAACCCATCACCTAGGTATTATGCAGTATGCATTAGCTATTTTTCTCGATGGTCTCCCTCCCACAGCCAACCCCTGCCGCCACCGCAAACCCCAGTGTGTGTTGTTTCTCTCCCTGTGTCCTTATGTTCTCAGTGTTCAGCTCCCACTTACAAGTGAGAACATACAGCATATCTACAAGGAACTTGAATTTACAAAAACAAACAAACAACCCAATAAAAATTAGGCAAAGGACATGAACAGGCACTTCTCAAAAGAAGACATTTATGCAGCCAAAAAAAAAAGAAGTTCAACATCATTGATCATTAGAAAAATGCAAATCAAAACTAGAATCAGAAATACCATCTGACCCAGCAATCCCCTTACTGGGTATATACCCAAAAGAATATAAATCATTCTGTTATAAAGATACATGCACACATATGTTAATTGCAGCATTATTCACAACAGCAAAGACATGGAATCAACCCAAATGTCCATCGATGATAGACTGGATAAAGAAAATGTGGTACATATATACCACGGAATACTATGCAGCCATAAAAAGGAATGAGATCATGTCCTTTGCAGGGACATGGATGGAGTTGGATGCCATTATCTTCAGCAAACTAAGGCAGGAACAGAAAATCAGCCCCACAAATTTAACACCATGGAAAGACACATCCACATCACCAGCCCTGATCCTTTCCCAGGACTCACATGGCACTTACAGTAAGACAAATTTATCACTATGGCTTATGAAAACATAAAGTTCTTATCTCACAGCCCTACCTATATTTCTGACCTCATCACATAACACTCCCCTTTGTTCATTACACCCAGGTCACATTGCCTTTAAAAACAAATTCTTTGAAGACACAAGCTTGCTCCCTACTGCCACAAGGACTTTATGTTAGCTATTTTCTCTGATTGGAAAGCTCTTCTTCTAATATTCACATGTCTGGCTCTTTCCAGCCTTCCATAAGTACTTTATGTAAAGTAATCCCAACATACTCATATTCACATGACTTTATTCTAATTCTTCACATAGCTGTTATCCCTATCTGGTAATTTTTCCTATTTCATCTTGACTGATATTTTCCCTTTACTAGGATGTTAGCCCCATGTGAGTGGGGAATTCATTTATCTTGTTAATTGCTTTATCCCAGGTCCCAGGACACTGCCCGGCAAAGGTAAATGTTCAACAAATATTTGTAAAAGGAATGGCGCAAATAAATGTTAGTTTTCTTCCCACAAACCGTGTAAACAAATGCTATTTGAATGAATGAATAAATAAGAAGCACTATTTATGCCTGCCTGCTCCCTTCTTTCTGTAGACAGCCTTTGCAGAAATCCATCACATGCATTATATTTAAATTGTTCCATATGGTCCTTCTTGGGTGACTGGGTTTTACTTTGTCCCGAGTTTGTCCCACTGGTAGATCACCTTAATTTCTTTCAAGTCTTTGACATTATTCCTTTTATCCAGAAGGAAACAAAGGCAATAATTAGCAGCTGTCATTAACTATAAGCTGCTCTTGAAGGGTCGGATACTCCTTTCCAATCTTTGAGGGTATGGAGGTTCCCTCCTAGAGTGGAATTAACATGACTTTCTGAGGAGGTTATCCTGAAATATCCCGGCACGGAAACTTTTACACTGCATTTTTATTCAACACATAAAGGTAAAAGTATAAAATAAACAATTAAGGGTCCATATTTAAAGCATCTTGCTTAAATTGGCCTGAATAATTTCGACTTCGCTTCCCTTATAGTTGCCACTGCTTAAAAATGCAATGGCCCATCACCTGAAGCAATAGGTTCCTGCTTCCCCCGCTCTGCCTTTCTGTGGACATTGAAGCAGTGGCCACCCTGTGAGGATGTTTTGAGGATAGTTTTTGTGTGCTAGAGTATTTCCTTTCAATTCAATCCAGTTAACATATTTTGAGTACATATGTTGTACCAGCATTCTGCTGAGCACTTTTACATGGATTTACAAGGTACTCTGTGAGGTAGGCGTGATGGTCACAGTTTGACAGATGAGGAAACTGGTTTTCAGAGTGGTTTGTAACTGGCCAAGGTACACAGCCAGTATTCAAATAAAAATCTGTCTAACATCAAGGTTGGTTGTCCATAGGTTTAGCTTTTATCCCAGAAACTAGGTCCTGCCTAGTCATAGAGCTTCCAAGACCATTTTTCTAGTATCCTCTGGTAACAAGGAGGTGGGTTGATATGTAGAAGCGTATTAGGTAACTGACTACTAAATCATTACCATATGTGTCACCCTCACCCGTGACCTCTTTCCCTGCACAAAGTTATTCTACCCTCCCATCCATCTTTTGCATATATAGTCATACCTTGGTATTTGTGAAGGATTGATGCCAGTACTCCTTTCAGATAGTAAAATCCACTGATGCTCAAGCCTCTCATATAAAATGACACAGTATTTGCATATAACCTATGCACATCTTCCTATACACTTTAAGTCACCTCTTGAGTACTTACAATACCTAATACAATGCATAAACATCACTTCATTTGTGTGGATTCAACTTAGAACTTGGAACTTGGCATGTGGCCAACTCAAGTCATTTCTTGGAACTCTGAAATATTCTTTCTCCAAATATTTTTACTCCACAGTTGGTTGAATCTACAGATGCAAAATTCACAGATATGGAGCACTGACTATATATAGCTAGGATCCCAAAGAAGCACCCTCCAGCCAAGGACAAAAATGAGTTGCTAAAATCACTAAGAGGTCTCAAAGACTTTTAAGTTTTATTCACTAGTTGACCTCACTTGCTCAGTTTCCTCTGTTTTAAGTCCTACAGTTGCCAGGCTATACGATTCCAAATATTGCCATTACCCACTTTAAAAAACACAAAACTTCCACCAGAGTACGGTCAAATAAATACAAATTTGGTGGTTTCAGCTGAGGATCCTGTGGTCTGTCTCAGAGAGACGACGGGATTGCTGTGCTCACTGTTGCAGAACGTGCAGGTAGCTGGGAGGTGCTGTATGTGCCCTTTTCCAAAAGGCTGAAGTGAGAAAAATCTCCAA
This sequence comes from Pongo abelii, assembly GCF_028885655.2. Classification (NCBI taxonomy): domain Eukaryota; kingdom Metazoa; phylum Chordata; class Mammalia; order Primates; family Hominidae; genus Pongo; species Pongo abelii. Next base: position 82,016,216 of record NC_071994.2, read on the forward strand.
GGGTAAAGAGGTACAGACTCGCCATTTTTTGTTTTATGTCAGTTTTCCAAGGATGTGGTAAGGAAAGTATCCACATTACTTTAGAAAAATCCCATTTTCAGGTATCTTCCTCTTCTCTTTTGTCCCATTTAGTACTTAACTGACATGTGGAAGGACAGAAGTATCAGGAACAAGAGGAGCTAAGACAAGGAAGGGAAGAACACCAGCCACAAGGAAAGAAGAATGAAAGAAAAACGTGGAAGACAGCAACCTGAACTAGAAGAAGGGAAGAGAAGTAATATTTATTGAGCAAACTCAATGTACCAAGAACTGCTGTGGAGATTCTGCTCAACTCAGAACGATTCAGTGCATAGACATTATTATTTGTCTTAGAAAAGTAAGAAAGTCAAGTATAGGCAGGAGACATCATGTGCCACTGCTAGTTAGGAGCACTGTCTGGCCGCAAATTTCCTTTTTAATTCTAACTCAATCACCCTAAAACTCCAGGAGGTAAGCCGTATTCTGCCCTTTTAATAGAGAAGGGGAAACAGACTTTTGGTAGTCAAACATGTTTGTAAAATACTGGCTTTAATTTAAACTGCTCTGTTTATTATAGGACTTCCAGAAATTTTACTTTACTAAGAATGACTCTGCAAGAAAGGATCATATTCAGCAACATCACCTTGTTGCGCAAACTCATTGCTCACGAATCTTTATTTACTACAAATGCTTTTTTAGGACTTTGAAACTATCCAGAGAAAAAGAATAATTGTTCAGCTAGCATTAGGTTAGTTCAAGTCCAAAGTTGGCCCATGTTCACTATTTGACCTTAGGGAATGTATTTAAACTGTGTGAACTTCCATTTTGTCATCTATATAATAGAGGAAATAATTTCTGTTGTCTTGACATTGTATGACAAGCAAATGTGCCCTACATGCTCTTGTATCATGGGTGAAATATCAAGAGCCTCCTTATTATGGCAGAGAGGAAGGTGATTTCCTTATTTTTCAGGTCCTGGGAAGCCCTTCTGTCCACTGAATAAAGCTTTCCATGGTGGTGGCAGTTGGGGAGGCAGCAGAATCCCAAAGTTAGCAAACAACCATACCCATAATTGTTCAGCTCTCTTGATAATTCATTGCTGAGGTCTTTTGTATGTAAACTCTTTGCCCATCTCACTTAGAGCCTAAAGTCCAGATAAGCTGCCCTGCTTGGGCTATGTTTCACATTTATCTGCAAGTAAAGAAGTGAGTCAGCATTGGAAGACTCATTCTGGTTAAGAATTTAGAACATGTAGGTCTGTTTCAGGCACAGCCACTTGCTAGCTAAGTGATCTTGGGCAAACTGTTTAGCTTCTTTGTGCCATAGTTTTCTTATTGGGATAAGGTGAAAATGAAATGATTTGCTATGTGTAAAACATTCCTTCCCCCTGACATTTTTTTTTTCCAAAGATAAAATGAGTTCACTATTCAAATGGAAGAAATGGAAGATGGTGGCTGTAACTTCTGGCACATAGTAGGAATTCTCTGCTGTAATGAGCTCCTGAAGAAGGTTGTGATCTTGCTAGAGATGTGGCTGTAACATCACTTTCTTTGCAGTAGCTACTGAGGTGAATGAAAAAAGTAATCATTCTTTGTCAGTCTGTGAAAGCCTCTATGTCCTTGGGCTTTTACTGATCACTCTGCCTGCTCCACCTGGCTTAACCTGTCACTCCAGTTCATCTCTCAAGTTTCAGCCTTGTCTTCTTTCAGACGGTCATCCCTATGCTCCCTGCCGACTGAGTCACGTGACCCTGCTAGGTGATCCAGAGCTCTTGTTCTTCTACCACTTGCAAACACATCACACTTACATGATCAACGTCTTCCCCAAAAGACCTGGTGGGCTTCCCAAAAAAGCCCAGCGAAGGGAGAAACAACACATTCTTGCTCACCACTCTATCCCAGGTCAGAGCACATGCCCAGCAAAAAATACAAATTTAAAAATAACCACAGATGAACAAGTGATTGAAGGTACATAACTTTCCCAAATTAATTAGTGACAACTAATATGACTTCCAAGATCATGTGCTTTCCACTAAGCCTCATTAGCTACTAACAAAATTGTTAGATTATACAAGGATGCTTGCATTTTACCAATCAGCTCATGCCTATGAACAAAGCCACACTTACTGAATTCTATAATTGTTCTTCGGAAGTGTTTAAGGTCTATTTTGTTCTTAGGAGAAAAATTAAGAAGACCCTTCAGTTCAGTTTCATTTTAACAAAATCAGTATCCTTAATATGAAGTTAGAATTATATTTATGCTTATTCCTGAGGGGACTGCAATTTAATGAAAGAATGTGACAGGCTAATAAGTAGTGTTTGAACAACATTATAATGCTATAATGGAGGAAGACATGAAACCCATATTGTTCATATGAAAACACTAATGAAAAGGATTTAAAGACTACAAAACTTTAAATAGATCATTATTGACATGAAGAAACTGAAGCAAGCATGAAACAGCTAGATAATCTAGGGAAGTTCCCATTGTCTTCCCTCTTAAGGCCATCAGCCTGCATTCAGTATTTAGTCATAATGAAGTCAGGCAATCTTACGTGTTTGAATTACTCATGAAATACGTGAAAAAAACATTTTGGAAGGGGAAAAGACATATTTTAAACAAATACGATTTGCAGTCTTTATGTTACTAGTTTCGTGAAACTATCCTAACTTTTAGAACAGAATATACCACACAAATATAAATGTTGGTTTGAGTAGCAGAATATATTTTGAACACAGTTCTTAAAATATGAAAGTATCAAGAATTCAATTGTGGCACCTGGTTTTAAATATAAGACTTGTGCAATTTGAATACGCCTTTTGTGGTTTGTTAAACTCTGAAAGTGTTTACATTGTAAGGATTCTTCAGCAGCTGAAGTCTGAGCTTAGGTTGGGGTGGGCAGGGATTGGGTTAAGCTCTTTCACTCCTGCTTCCTACAGATCCTAACGACTCACCCTTACTTAAATTTTTTTAACCGCTTTAACCTTCTTTAGGAGATAGTATAGCATATTAGAAAAAGTGTGGACTCTGGAATCAGACAGATCTGGGTTTAAATCTCAATTCTGATAGTTCTTAATTAAACTTGGCATCATATACTTCTCTGATATTTGTCTTCATCCTTTCTCCATGTGAGGCTCTATATAAATGAGATAAAATATGTAAGTTTCCTTATCATAATAACTTAAAAAATGTTAGCTACTTTCTAGCTGGAGGTTCACACAAGTCCACTTATGCTGATAACTTCAATGAGTAAAAATGGGGAAAGTGTGGATACATACAGAAGTGGGAGCTCTGGAGAAGTGGGAAGTATAAGAGCATTCTAGAAGAAACAGCTGTTGCTCATCTCTGGCTGACTGCTATTTTAAAGTGGCAATTAATTAAAAAACACAGTTTAAGTCTCTGCTGCCACTCAACATGGAGTAAAAGAGGACAAAACTCACTCACCTACTTGAAACAACTAAAAACAAACAACAAAAAAACAAACTATGAAACAACATTTCTCAGGAAATTGGATCCCAACCAACAAAGAACAAGGACCCTCCTTGAAAGATGGTTGGTAAGCAGATGAGGTGAGCGCTGTGATTACCAAAGTCTACTGTTTGGGGAGTTTCCAGCAAAGGATAGCCTGACAGTCTCTCTGACTCAAGTCTGGGGGAGGCCAAGGTGGATAGAGCTCACAGAACAGAATAGCACATGTCTCTGAACACATGGATGTTATTGTCATAATTTTGTTTTCAGAATGAAAGTAATACACATAAGAACACATAGCATCTACACTTAGTAGATGCTCTCTTCACGTATTTTTCCTGGTTTAATTTTCTTTTAAAATCCTTTTTGAGAAGAGCCTCTGCCACTTCTTATAATAAAGATTACTGAGCATACATTTTGTATCAGGCATTGTTTTATGAACCTTATATGTAATAAGTTTTTTAAAAATTTGAATACAGTATCAATTATTAAATATAAAAAATACATTTTCAAGTATAAATGGCATAGATGGTCTACATACAATGTCTCATTGAATTAAATGAACAAATTCATGAATTAATTGCCTGGTCTTTGCATAGACAAGTCACATATTTTCACATCGGTTTTCTCTTCCACACCCAGAACTCAGCATTCCATTTTCAGCATAAATAGTTCCACATGCATATGAATGATTCCACATTCTCATTTCCTCTCATGCTTTCAGATCTTTAAATACTCTAAAAAGAATAATTTGTAACCATACATTATAATTGGAAGACTTTTCTACTCAGGTTTTCTAACACACCCAGGGTGCATTGAATTTTGAGTGATGCAATAGAATGGATTTGAGTTCTGGCTCCATCAGCAATTCACCAAGTCACCTCGCCAAGCTGGGAAAGCTACCCTTGTGAAATAAGGATGGTAGAATCCATGCAACGAGGCAGCTTTGAATACTGTGAGATAATTCAGGTGAAGTGTTAGTACACGGTAACTATTTTAAAAATGTTAGATATTATATTTATTATTTATTTACTAACTCTCACAATACTGTCCTTCTTGTTGGTTGTTTTGTGAATTATGGTTTATTCAATTCACGCTGGCTGCTACAAAGTAAGCATTAGAAGGCTACGATTGTGCCAAACTCTTGTTGGATACTTTTCCTGAGTTCAAGGTGGAAGTTGTCATGCCCTGCTTCCCTGTAGAAAGAATAGCATATTTCCAGAGCCTTTGATTAAAAAATTAATCATGTCAAAATAGCTCAGTCCAAATAAAATGTAAGCGAGCACTATTTTATATTTGATATTTAGAGCAAATGCTGTGGGTTGAGTATAAATGCAAAGGTATAGTTATCCTTAACTAGTTCTTAATTGTACATTAAATTAATTTTTCAGTGAAACTATGTTCTTTTTCTTTTTCCAATTATGAGCTACGATTCAGAGAGACATTTTCACCTCTCAGTTATCTATTCTTTTAGAGTCTAAAACACCTGCTGACTTATTAGCTTCACCTATTAGTATCTGCACAAGAGATTATGTCAGTCTGTAATTTTTATGAAAGCATGGTTAGAGTAGTTCTTATATTTCCTTCCTAAACACAAGGATTTCTAATCCTTGGAAGACTCGAAGACCCAAATAGGTGAAGAGTCCTTTTTCATCATAAAGTGTTAAGTGCAGAATATATCTGCTGCAAAACATAGCATTGATTCAAGTTATTCAAATACACTTTTCTGAAGATGCAAGTTTGACCTGATTTGGGTAAATGACTCAAGAAAACTTAAAACTTTATTGGTCTAAAGATTTCTGCTTCCAGTATGGCTAAGTAAAGACACAGATAGGATAAAAGTAAATGAATAGAAAAATATCACACAACAATGAGCATAAAAAGGCCAGAATGAATAAATTAATATCAGACAAAATAGAATTCAAAACAAAGAGCATTACCAAACATAGACTCAGTCACTTCATAATGATAAAAGTCAATTCACCAGGAAAATAAAGCAATTGTAAATGTTTATGCAATAAAAGAGCTTTAAATTAGATGAAGGAAAATTAAAGGAGAATGAACATCTCCAGAATAATATTTGCAGATTTTAACATCCAACCCTTAGCAATTGATACAATAATTAGAAAAAAATTAAAAACATAAAAAAGTGACTAACACTACTAATTCCCTTGAAATAATAGATATTTATAGAACACTCTATTTCACACCTAGCAAATACACATTCTTTCCTAGTGTTCATGTTATATTCACTATGATGGGCTATTTTCTGGTCTATGTAGTAAATACATTTAAAAGGATTTAAACCATAAATAATATGCTTTGTGACTACATTAGAATTGAACCAGAAATCAATAACAATGAGATAGCTAGAGTATCATATTTTCAAATTAAATAACATACTCATAATACTTAGATATACTTAAAAATTTAAAAATAAATCCCTAGGGTCAAATAATAAAAGAAGAAATCATAGGGAAATTGGAAAAATTTGAGCCAAATAACAATAAAACACAACATTTCAAAATGTGTGTGTTGCAGCTAAAGCAATGCTTTGAGGAAAATGTAGATGTTTAAATGCTTAAGTTGAAAAGCAGATCTAAAAATCCATAACCTAAGATTCCAACTTAAGCAGCTTAAAAAAAGAAGAGTATAGTAAATTTAAAGTAAGTGGAATGAAGGAAATAATAAATTAAGAAGAGACATAAAAAATGAACTCAAACAAATTTACAAGAAAAAAACAAACAACCTCATCAAAAAGTGGGCAAAGGACATGAACAGACACTTCTCAAAAGAAGACATTTATGCAGCCAAAAAACACATGAAAAAATGCTCACCATCACTGGCCATCAGAGAAATGCAAATCAAAACCACAATGAGATACCATCTCACACCAGTTAGAATGGCGATCATTAAAAAGTCAGGAAACAACAGGTGCTGGAGAGGATGTGGAGAAACAGAAACAATTTTACACTGTTGGTGGGACTGTAAACTAGTTCAACCCTTGTGGAAGTCAGTGTGGCGATTCCTCAGGGATCTAGAACTAGAAATACCGTTTGACCCAGCCATCCCATTACTGGGTATATACCCAAAGGACTATAAATCATGCTGCTATAAAGACACATGCACACGTATGTTTATTGTGGCATTATTCACAATAGCAAAGAGTTGGAACCAACCCAAATGTCCAACAGTGATAGACTGGATTAAGAAAATGTGGCACATATACACCATGGAATACTATGCAGCCATAAAAAATGATGAGTTCATGTCCTTTGTAGGGACATGGATGAAATTGGAAATCATCATTCTCAGTAAACTATCGCAAGAACAAAAAACCAAACACCACATGTTCTCACTCATAGGTGGGAATTGAACAATGAGAACACACGGACATAGGAAGGGGAACATCATACTCTGGGGACTGTTGTGGGGTAGGGGGAGGGGGGAGGGATAGCATTGGGAGATATACCTAATGCTAGATGACGAGTTAGTGGGTGCAGCGCACCAGCATGGCACATGTATACATATGTAACTAACCTGCACATTGTGCACATGTACCCTAAAACCTAAAGTATCATAATAATAAATAAATTAATTAATTAAGAAAAAGAAGAGACATAGATTAAATAGAAACCAGAAAAATAAAGTAGAAAGCAAGTTTGTTATCTGAAAGTATCAACAAAATTGTTACATCTTTAGTTATAGTGATCGAGTAAATAGGAGAGAGAATATAAATTGCCTATAATAGAAATTAAATGTAAAGTCTAATATGTTAATTTTATGAATAACATTATGCTAGGAAATTAGACAATTTAGATGGAATGAAAATATATTTTGAAAAATAAAACATCAAAAGTGACTCAAAATGAAACAAAAATATAAATATTTTGATATCTGTTAAATTAATTGAACTTGTATCCAAACTCTTCCTACAATATAAACTCCAGGTTCTGATAATTTAATTGTGAATTATATCAAACACATAATGATGATATACTATAAACCCTTTAAAAATTCTTTTAGAAAATAGAGGAAGAAAGACATCTCAACTTAATGAGGCTGACATAGTGCCAATGTCATGACTGGACAAGGACATAATAAATATAATTCCTCTTATGAAAATAGGTGCAAAATGCTTGGCAAATTATTATCAAGTCAATTTTAACAATACCTAATAATAATAATACACCATAATTACTGAAGTTTATCTCGGTAATTGAGGGTTTATTTAACATTTACATTTATCATTTACAATCCAATCAATGTAAGTTATCATGTTGAATGAATAAAAGGTAAAACAGGGATATGATTATGATAATAGTTCTAGATGAAGCATTTGTTAAAATCCAACACTAGTTACGTTAAAAACTCTCCATGAATAAAATATATCGTCCTCAATCTGATATATGGCATTTAAAAATATCTTCTAGCTAAATCATACTCAGTTGTTAAATATTGAACACTTTTCTTCAGGATCAGTAACATGACAAAGGTGTCACTTCTTGCCACTTCTACTAATTATTTTACTGGAGGTGCTAGGCATTGTAATCAGGTAAAAATCATAATAATAATCATCATCAAAAGTCCAATGAGAACACATGGACACAGGAAGGGGAACATCACACTCTGGGGACTGTTGTGGGGTGGGGGGAGGGGAGAGGGATAGCATTAGGAGATATACCTACTGCTAAATAACGAGTTAATGGGTGCAGCACACCAGCATGGCACATGTATACATATGTAATTAACCTGCACATTGTGCACATGTACCCTAAAACTTAAAGTATAAAAAAAAAAAGTCCAAAAACGAAGGAAGAAGTTATACTGCACTGACTTGTAAATGACTTAGCTGTTTTTTAGAAAATTCTAATAGCTGTATAAATTACTAAAACTAATGACTGAATTCAGCAAGGTTATAGAATACGAGACTAATATACAAAAATACTATTTTTATATTCTAGCACTGCACTATTAGAAAATTAAGACAACACATTTATAATAGCATTAAAAACAAAATAAGAATAAATTTAACAAAAGGATTTGCAAGACTTCTACATTGAAAACTACGAAATATCGTGAAGCGAAATTAGAGAAGATATAAATAAATGGATTTGAAGGCTCAATTTTGTTAAACTCTCAACTCTACCAAAATTCCAGAAAGCTTTTTCTGGTGAGAGTTACACACTGATAGATTAATTTTAAAATTTATATTGAAATGAAAAGCACCACGAATATCCAAATCAATCTTGAAAATGATAAAAAACTTGGGAAGTTGACCCTACCTGACTTTAAGACTTATTGAAAGACTACAATAACCTACAGAGTGTGGTACTGGCATAGGGATAGACAGATCAAAAAAACCGAGGAGTGCCCAGAAATAGAGCTACCTTTATAAGGTAATTAATTTTGGGGAAAGTTTACCAAAGTAATCCAATGGGAAATGAAAATCTTTTAACAAGTAGTGCTAAAATCACTGGATTTTGATGTAGGAGACAAAATGATATTAACATCCAATACCATATATACAAATTAATCCAAAAGGGATCATAGGCTTAAAGAGGTAAAAACATAAAACTTTTGGTGGAAAATAGAAGATATATTTATAATTTGGGGGTTGGTAAGTATGTTTTATACACGTCACTGAAAATGATAGCCATTAAAAAACTCTGATCAATTAGACTTTACTGAAATAAAAAAAAACTTTTGATCATCAAAAAATACCATAAAGAAAATGAACGGCAAGCTACAAACAGGAAAAATAATTTGCAGAACATATTTAACAAAGGATAGTGACCAAGATACATAAAAATCTCCACTCTTAGGTATTTACTCTGGACAAATATGCATAAAAACAAACATTCATAGAAGACTTGTACAAGAATTTTTATAACACCTTTATTCATTATAGCTCAATATTGGCAACAGCCTGGTAACCTTCAATAGCAAAATGGATAAACAAACTCTGATATGTAATTGAGTACTACTCACGAATAAAATTACTAATGCATTCAACAACGTGAATAAATCTCAAAAATATTTTGCTGGGTGAATGAAGCCTTACACAAAAGATAAAATGCTGTATAATTCTATTTATATGAAATTCTAAAACAGGAGACATTTAGACCAGGTGAAACAATTTAGGATATTGTTCGTCTTTGGGAAAGGTTATGATGGTAATATTTCATGTCTTGATAGGTGTTTGGGTTACCCAAGTGCAAACATTTGTCAATACTAACTGAATGTACACTTAATTATATATTGCATGCAAATCTTACATTAAAAACTGTAAGCAAATATTGAACTCAAGTTAATAATATGCATCCTGAATTAGGGAGAAAAGTGTTCATGTCTGCAATTAATTTTGAAATGTACTGAAACTCAGATGGATTAGTGAATAGAGGGATAGTAGATATACAGATGTCTAATAAAATAAGTAAATAAAATGTTAATGGCAGAATCTAGGTGGTGGTTATATAGTACTTTATACATTTTTTCAATTATGGTATGTGTTTTAATGTTTTCATTAAAAATTTGGGAAAAAAACTCTTTTTGGTCTTTTGAATCTTATCAACTTACAGCTCCAAACAAGAATATTCGTTCAAGTTCAGAAATATTTAGAAAAGAAATAAAATTGAATACTCTAAGCAATTCCAACCGGTTTACTCACCTTTTACAGACAATTTTTGGTGTTATTCTGTTTCCTGTCCATATTCATTTCATTGATAGTTTGTAGCGTTTGCCAAAACCTCCTCTTGAAATTCTTACTGCATGCTTCTTTTCCTTCCTCCTACATCATGTCATTCCTTATTTCCTTTGCTGTCTCCTCTTCCTTCCCATCTCATTAAAAACAGTTTTTTCCTCAAGGTTCTGCCATTAGCTTTCTTTATTTACTCCATTAATATTTCTCAAAATTGGCCTTAGAATCACGCTGGCTACTTTTTAAAAGTTCAGTCTCATTGACCCTCCAAGAAGCTTCTGAATTAGATTCTCTGGGAGTTGGAACCTGGAATCTATATGGTTAACAAACTCGACAGGTGATCTTCATACACCTTGTTAACAGCTCCTGCTGCACAAGCGTGCCCTTGGCAAGCCCATCAACGTGCATGGCTGCACCTGCCCCGTCTGGTTCTGCTGTTTCATTTGGATGATTACTTTGCTCTCTGCCTCTGTTTCCACGTTTATCCTTTTGTTTGGCCCTTTGTTTTTGTTTTTGTTTAACCATGAGATTAATATCCTCAAATAGTGCTTTAATGGTGTTACCCACCTTCACAGCTCCTGCTTGACTTGACTAAGAAATGAATTTAACACTCCCCATTTGAAGCACCACCTGACTGGCCCAAATCTATTTGTATAGTTGTAAGTGCTTCAGTTTCCTTTCCTTTTATGCTCTATATTTCAGAAACATTCAGCCACTTGCTTTTCCCATATGTGACTTGCACATTTGTGATTAGTTCCCAAAGGAGGAAGTTTGGTTTTATCCATTCAGAATAGCTATAGTTTTTCAACTTGCAATAACAAAATAGTTTATATCTATAAAACAATGTCATTATTATGTTCTGCAGGAAAACTTTATTTTTATGAATCCAAAACTTTCTAATTTGTAACCCTGTTTTTCACATCAATATAATTGTTTTTAGTTAGCATAATTTTCAAATAATGAGAACGTCTTCAGAAACAAAGCTACGGCAGAACCACTTAATTATAATGGGCATGAGGGCAGGAACAGTATCTACATGGATCACCACTGCACTATCAGCACTAGCACAGTGCTTGAAACCACATAGGCTCTCCAATTGTGCTATTTGTAGCATGCTTCCCAATATAAAAAAAGCCACATCACATAATTTTAAAAAATAATGTATTAGGTGTATAAAGTTTTTGACATAAGATATTGTCCATAGTACGTTCTCAGTAAACATTAGCTCCTGTCTTTTTATAGCCAGAGGTAGCTAGGCTCTTCCATCAGGGCAAACACATTTGCGAGTGGGGTCAGGTGAGAGTAGCCTAGTCCAAATGTTAGAGAGGATAAGAGCAAATGCAAAGGTTTCATTCATTGGCTCCAGTGTTTCAGAGTCACTGCTTCCTTTAACTTTACATTAGTCTTAACAACCACCAGGTCAATATCTTGCCTAAAAATTTCTGTTGAATGGTAACTGTGTTTGGAGGAAGACATACTCTCCTGGTTTGCCTCAAGCTAGATTGTGCCTATAACTTACATACAAGGAGTATGTGAGAGCCTATAACTTACATACAAGGAGTACATAAGTGCCTATAACTTACATACAAGGAGATGTGAGAGCCTATAACTTACATACAAGGAGTACGTAAGTGCCTATAACTTACATACAAGGAGTATGTGAGAGCCTATAACTTACATACAAGGAGTACGTAAGTGCCTATAACTTACGTACAAGGAGTATGTGAGAGCAGACATATACAGCTTATTTCTATTATTCTTGAAATCTGTGGAGATCAGGGATCAAGTAGTAACATGGAAAGGAAAATGATGATGGCATAAAGATTTTCAGTGATTCTCCAGATGCCAATAACTGAGAACGTGCAGGCTGACAATCAAGGTTTTGTTTAAATGCACGCAGCTTAAGAGATGCCTATTAAGGCTCTTTGATAACTCCTGGCTTTAACAAGCACAGTTGCTGTAAACCAATACTAGTCAATTGTTGGCAGGTTGAAAATGCTAGGATTGGAGTTTTCAAAGGATTGCAAGAAAAACAGGGTTGACTTCACCCACCTAGTCTACCTTGCTTCATCTTCAATTCAATTCAAATCCATAAATATTTACTAAGCAGTTCTGTATGCAAAGCACTGGGCCGGATGTCAAGTATCCAAGGTAAGAGAAGTATCTGCCCTTAAGCGACTGGAGGAGCAGACTATACAGAGTTAATCACGCCACCAAATAGACTGTGATAAGTTCAGTGATGACAGGGTGATAACTTTCATTTCTGGAGTGCTTCCTACATGGCAGACATTTGTCTAGGTGTTTCACAGGGATTAAATACATACCATGCAATCATCACAAATCCCTACAGAAAGTGTCACTAATTACCTCATTTTGATGATGGGGAAACAGGTATCGGGTAGCTAAATAACTTGATTGAAGTCACATAGCTAACAAGTTGCAGAGCTTGAATTTCAAGTCAACCATTTTATCTCTAAAGCCTAAATGCTGAGGGGGCACAACAGAGTGATTAATTCTAATAGAGGGTAGTGAATAAAAGTTTCGCAGTTGAAATGGCAGTTAGGTAAGAATTAGGAGAATGCCATAGTTAGGATTTGGATCTCTAGAGGACTATAGGGTCCATAGTTCTCTAGGAAAAAGGGGCATGAAAGGCTGCAGGGATTTCCTGAGTAAAGTCATGGATCCACACAAGTGAATGCATGCATGCTGGATATTTTCATTTGCTTCTCCAGATTCCATTTCTATTCTTCCCTGCCCTGCTGTGTGCTCTGGGAAGATGATTTTTACAAACCTAGTTACTCAAGCTCCTATTTGGCCAATAGGAGGCATCAACAGGAAAGCAAAGGGTGAGAAGATAGTGCCTAGGACTTATTTTTCCTGCTACTCCCTGGGGGACCAGGGTTTGGTGATGTCTGCACTTCTGTGCTGAGGTCCAAAATTCTGATGGGAAGCTTCTTTCCCACAGCCACAATTCCTTCCAAGTTCTCTACCCATACTTCTGTCACTTGCCCATGCACCAAACTCTTCAGTTACCCATTTGAGTGTCCCTCTTTCCTGCTGTAGGTTGTCTGATACAGCATGCTCAGGGAACAGAGCATGGTTAGATATGCTCTTTGGAATGATAACTCTGGCCACCATAGTGTGAAGAATGGACAAGAAGCTTCCCAGTTCTGAGGCAGAGTGGAAGTTCATGCACCAAAAGGGTCAGATGAGAAAAATAGAGACCCAAACTAAGACAGAAGTGTTGAGTAAGGTGAGAGGGGAGAGAAGGAAGCTTCATCTATGGGATGTTTTGATGGCATGGATTTGTAAGTTGAGGAAGTGAGGGAAATCAGGGATGACTTTGTGCAGCTGGCCAGATAGCCTCAGAGCTGCAGAAGTTACACACTGGGCCAGCCAACAGGAAGCCCAAAGAAAGGATCTTGCTGCTGAGAGAGTTTGGGCAAGACTGACACTCTGTTTTTCTTCATTTTCTTTATCTAGGATATGGGGGTGGTACTGTTTTTACTCTCTCTTAGGATTTCTAGAGATTTTGCAGTTTTCAGCACTCTGACTTCTTAATGCAGCCTGAAAACAACTTTGTGAAGCGGGCAGGCCAAGTATTACCACATCGATTTCATAATTGAAAAAGTTGAGTTTTGAAGTGATAACATAACTAACTTCCCCATGACCATATAGCCAATCAATCACAGTACTAGGATGAGAACTAGTAGTTCCAATATTTTGCTTCTGCTGCCTCCTAGATTCCTGTTTCTCAGGGTTCTTAATAATCTCCCAGGAGATGTTGGGTTAAGAATGCTTTGCAGTAGTGCAAGGGTTCTGCTACCAAGGTGTTAAGTGCAACAGAGAGTGCCCTGCCCCCTTTCTACATCAAGATAGTACTTCTGTCTCCATAAGAAACTATCTCAAATGATCGTTAGATCTTGAAAGGGGCTAAATTCCAGAGAGTAAGTCTCTGAATCTCTATTCACAAAAGGGACATCTGAGAATATATGGATAACAACAACAACAAAAGCTAGAATAATAATACAAGCCAATCCATAATAGTAATGGAGATAACTCAGCTTTTAAGAATTTGCCATGAATACTGAATTAGATGAGTAAAAAAAAAATTATCTGCTCTGAGATTCAAGAACTCATTAAGAGAAGCGGATATTCCCAAAAGAATATCCAGTTTTCTGAGAGTCAAAAGAGCTCTTTCAGAATCTTGTATCTAATATTGTAACATATCAAATTTGGGGGTAAGGGGTGGCATTGTTTTTATCAAATAGTTATATGAAATTCACTCATTCATTGTTCATTCATTAATAAAACAAGAAAATAAATAAAGTAAAAAACAATAGGGTGATGTAACAAAGAGAATCTAATATTCAGTGATAAAAGGCTTTAGTGATCAAAAAGTACAGAAACGTCAGGGAAAACAGATTTGAAAATGTTTCTGTAACGCAGAAATGTTACATGCTGATATCCACCATGACTCTTAAAGAAGTGAGAGCAATAGTATACAATGATTTCCAAACATATTTGTCCCCAGAACTCCTGTTTTACAGAATGTAGTTTAGGAAATGCTAAGTAGATACTCTTCCAGGTCTCTGGTTGCCAATTTTTTAGTGCATAATAGAAATGGAGGTTATATTTAATATTTGGTGAGCTATTCCTTTGTGTCAAGCAATGTGCTGGTATATTTGCACACATGATCATTATTAATTCTCATTAAGCTCTTTAAGGTAGATGTTATTGGCCCCAGTTTGCAGATGAGAACACTTAGGCACTGGATAACTAATTGGTACAAGGTCACATAACTATTAAATTGAAAGAACAGAAATGGAATGATGTTTTCTCTGTAAAGTCCTTACTGTTTCTGGGACATCAGAGTTATCGCACCTTGTTAGTTACAGAGCAGAGCTGGAGCTTTGGTTTCATTCTTGTATAATTTTCTAAAAAATGTAGATGCCAAAACATTTCATATGCCAGCTCTCCTTGCCCTACCCTTTATCCTCCAGGTTTTACTCAACTCAAATATAATCAATTAGAGAGACATCCTGAAGCCCAACACTCTTTTGGACTTCCCTCTTTACCTGTCTACCACTAGGCTGAGGATCCTTGAGAACAGTGACCACAACATATTCTTGAGATCCTAATGTTAAGTTCAATGGTTGGTCCTGCTGGCAGAATGAATGCCCAGATTTTGTAGGTCGAACCACAGGGTCAGATGTTCTTTGCATCCACACAAACTGCCTCTGCTACCCTTTACAGATTAGTCTCACTTTGTTTTCTTAAGAGTCCAAGAATGGTTTGTTACTCACTTCTTTATGGTGACCACTTCTAGAGCAAAAGAGCTTTATTATTTCTATCCTATCAGTTCTGAATAAGAAATAAACATGACTTCAATTTGATTCAGTTCAATTCAATTCAATTCCAAGTCCATCTAATCGAATCAAATATAATTTAGTATAGTCTAACATCACCTTGCGTTGTTTTTGAATCCATGGTCATCTCCTCAAAAGCAAGGATTTTATCATTGTTGTTTCCTCAGCTCTGAGCAGAGTGCATGGCAATTAGTAGGCCCCAGTGTTGTTGAATGAATGGGTAAATGCATTCATGAGTGAATATATAATGTGCTTAGGTAAAGAGTAAGCACCGAAGTAAAGCAAAACAAAACAAAACAAAATTAATTCCTGGAACTGCGAGTTACTAGCTATATGACCTTGGGTGAGATATTTACATTCTCTGAGCTTCGGTTTCTTTATCTCTAAAATGCAGAAAATAGTACTCCCAGAGAGTGACTACTTGGATAAAATGAGATGATGCAGGGAAAGTGCTTACCCATGGTGCCTGACACACAGAGGTTAGATTTTGTTGTTTTTATTGATATGGTTGGTACAGATTATATTTGAATGGAAGAATAAGTGAATGAGCAAAGGAGTGAATATTTGTTCAGCGCCTGGATGCAGTGCCATTGGCAGCCATGGACTTCAGGACTAATGCTGGCCAGTGCTGGTGCTACCTCCCTATCCTAGCTCCATCCATTACTGTGTCTGAGGGAGCTGTCTGAGACTCAGAAACATAAATAGGCTCACTCATGCAGCTTGAGTTCAGAGTGAAGAACAACCTAATAAGTTACTGTTTTAAAATATATATAAAAGTATATCTATTCCTTTCTTTAGTATTCATAGTAGTTGTGATGTTTTGCACGGTTTAAGATATTGTGGCTGATATCCATAGGAAATGAATGGCTAATAAGGTGTGTGGAATAAAACTTGTAGGGTTTTTTTTATTGTTCTCTGGTTTTTATGTTGTACAGGACAACTGGCCACCTACAGGCCATTGTTGTCTTGCCCTACGAGTGCTCAGCTTAGAATTCCAGGAAGAAACTGACATTGGCTCTTAGGATTTATATTCCAAATATTGATTTTTATTGAACAAAATGAAGCCCGATAATGAATGCATTTGCACCATTTTCAACATTACAATTAGAGATGGCAAATATGATTACATTTTACAGTGCTTTGTATTCAACAGGTGTTGAACTAGTGTGTAACGATTTGATATTATTCAAGGCTTGATTTTTCATGTATAAATACATGCATGCTACCTTATGTTGGTTACTTCTCTTTTTAATATAAATCTCCTACCTTCTCTATTAACTCTGACTTCTCTGCTGACAAATTAGGTATAGTAATATTTAACTCTATGGGTTGTCATGAAAATAAAGAGCTATTTCTATTTATCTAGAGCTTATATAGTACCACAATGCTTTACAAATATTAACCCTATTTGCCCAGCAATTTTATGAGGCAGATACTATTTTTATCCCCACTTTATGGATGAGAAAATTGAGTTGGAGTGATTTACCAGCTGACCCCAGTTCACATACTTAGCTGGGGTAAAGAAACTAGCAAAGTTCTTGGTGGATACTGGAACAATTATAAGTTATTGTGTTCTTGCTATTCCCATGGCTGATGTCCTAAAGCCCATCATTTCATGTGGTTGTAGCCTCACCTTAAAAGAACAAGAATATAAGTGCCATCTAGATGCAGGAGAATCAACAAAGCCCGTATATTTGTTTTGATTACACTATTTCTTGGATTAACTCAGCAGCTCCTCAATCTGAAAGCTCATGATGAGTTTGACTGAAGCAGCTAAAAGTAACCAAACTTTTTCCTGCTTGGTGCTGCCCATCTCAAAAACCCAGAAAGCAGCAGGGACTCAGGGGAATAAAGTTCAGGGAGGTTAATAACGGTGACCAAGACTTGAACTCATGTCTGTCTAGCTACAAACCTCATAGCCTTTCCATTAAAGCACAATAAATTATGAAAGTGGCAAATGGGTCATTTAGTGACTTTCAATTCCACAACACATGGGATTTCTACAATTCCCTCTTGACTAACAGTGTGAACCTACTTGTTCCAGATTTTGCTACAGATGCTAAGGACACAAAGATGAATGAGATATAGTCCTCTAGAAATAATTTTTTTAAGTTACACTCCAGTGGGGGGCAGAGACTGTCAGTCTTTACCTCTTTCAGCCCTCCCCACTCTTTAGCACTGAAGATATTTACACAGCTGACTCAGCCAAGAATAGACTGGTCTGGTAGAAAGAGAAGACCTCCGTGTCTCCAGCAGGCAGGTTCTGGCATTGGTCTGGCTGCTGTAAACTGATTTCCCTGTGTCTAAAGTAATCCTAAGCATTCCTATACCCAACAAGCAAACTTATTTCCTCTTATCCTTATTTCTTCACCTTTCATTCAGTTTATCCTTCCTGAATGCATCCCAAGTCTCAAAATGGAGCTAGAGCCCTATCCAGAGCTCCTAATTCACATAACTCAGGCCAGTCTCTCTTCTCGCTCATAGACTGCTTTCTAGACCTTCAATTGTCAGCTCAGCATTATACCAATCTAGGGAAATCATGGAGAAGACTGACAAAATTCCTACCACGTTGGACTACAAATGCCATCCTGCATTTGTTTTCTATTACTGCCTAACAATTTACCACAAACTTAGGGGATTAAAGCAGCACATTTATTATCTCACAGTTTCCATGAGTTATGATTTTGGGAGATTTTAGCTGGACGTTCTACTCAAGGTCTCATAGGCTAAAATCAAGGTGTTGGCCAGCTGCTTCATCATTTAGAAGCTCTACTAGAAAAAGGTTCATTTCCAGGCTTACTCAATTGGTTAGCAGAATTTGTTGCCTTGCAATTGCAGGACAGAAGTATCCACTCTCTTACTGGCTATCACTCAGCCCCTAGGGGCCACTCTCATGGCTTTGTGGGCTCCTTCAACCCAGCAATGTAGGAGCCCAATCCTGCATTATCAAATTTCTTTTATTATTCCTATCTCTCTGACATCCCCTTCCGTGGCCAGAGAAATCACCTTGCTTTCAGAGGGCTCATGTGATTAGGTCAGGCCCACCCAGGTAATATCTTTATTTTATGGCTGACTATGATGTAAGAAAACCCAATCATGAGAGTAAAATTCATCACCCTCATCCAGAGAGTTATACTGGGCATGTACAGTGGGGGTTTGGGGGTGGATGTCATGGGAGCCCTCTTAGAGTTCTGCCCCCACACACCTCCACCTACAGATCCTGGCTGCCATGTCCTACTCACCAGTTAAACCCCTCAAACAACGATGCCAAGCCTCATTAAGGCCAAATTTGTGATCCTTACCACCCACTCTTGGAATCTGAGATTTGGGCAGGTGGCTCCCACTGGGAAGTCAGCTTCCATAATCACTCAGCCCCTTTAATATAACGCAGATTGTCCCCAGTTTCTTCCTCTTTCCTGCAGTTGCCTCACAGCTGAGCCAGCATATGCAATGAAAGTCTGGTAAATATAGAACAGTGTGACAAAGGCTACCTGACTTATATAAAGGTAAGGCCTTGGATAGATACAGTGCAGCAAACTGGATTCTGCCTGATAAAAGAGGAGTTGGGTGGGAGAAGTGTTGGCAGAAGAGTGACAGTTGACATGAACTTGTTTTAAAGGATTAGGATTTTATTAGGGGACAGGAAGAGCATCAGTGGAAGAGTCGGGGAAGCCCAAAAGTATAGAAAACAGTAGTGGAGGGCTAGTCTAGAATGAACGGAAGGGAGTGTTTGGATTGCAGACTCAGCGATCAGATGGAAGTTAAGCAGGGGGCTTATACATTGTGTTTAGACTGGAATTTACCTTTCAAGTGAAATATAGTCATTAAAAGTTCTCAAGTAGGGGAATGACATGATCAGATGTGTTTTGACAGTAATCATCCTGTGGACAAGGTGGGTTAATTTAAGATGGGACCATTTAGGCCAATAGAAGAGTAGTGGTTGGAGAAATTGGAGAAGAAACTAATGGTTAAAATACTCATTTTGGAGGTAAAATTGAGACAGATCATGAAGGCTATGAGTATGGAAGCTCAGATAATTCTGCTAACCTACTGCACAATTTCATATGCCATATCACATAAATCATTTAATATTCTTCT
Source organism: Pongo abelii (assembly GCF_028885655.2). NCBI lineage: Eukaryota > Metazoa > Chordata > Mammalia > Primates > Hominidae > Pongo > Pongo abelii. The sequence goes on from NC_071994.2 coordinate 82,035,869, forward strand.
CTAAGCTTTGCATCTGTCTGTCTGCTTTCCTTAATAATCTACATGAACCTCCATGCTTTTCTCCGTTAGGTGTCAGATACAATTTTTCACTCAGGCTAGACTCACTTGCACATGGATTTACAGCAAGGTGAACACTTTTCTTCTTTTCATGAACCCAGCATTATGACCTCTCCTCTCACTCCTAAGATCTCCCAGGATGATTTAAGCAACCTCGAATGTGTCACTGATTCCAGACATCTTTTTACTAGCTTTCCAATGGGGTTATTGTTTAAGAAGTATCTGCTCATGGTTTAGGGACACTTACCTAGCCCTGTGTCATAAAAATGACATTGATATTTATCAAAAACTTACGAGTTGGAAATATAATCTCTGGTAATAGAATCCAAAAGAGTGTTTACCTTTTGGAGGTTACTGACCATAAAGAGACAGAAGAAAGACTTCTGAAGTGCCAGAAATGTTCCATATTTTTAAACTGTGTGATAGTTCTATGGTTTTTATTGTGCAAAAATTTATCAAGCTATGCACTTAAGATCTGGGCACTTTCCTATATATGAGTTATGCCTAAATAAAAAAAAAATACAGAAAAGAAAGAAAGAAAATAACCATGTGCCTTTTCCAAAACTTATGTATAATTCTTAGAAGGTGGGTTTTATAATCTCCATTACTAAAAAAATTGAAGTTCAAGTTTATGTGAGTTCTCTAAAGTCATGTGGACAGCCAGCGATGGAGACAGAATACAACTCAAGTTGTTTTTTTCCCAAAGTCTGTATTCTTTCAACGACAAGATCAAGGGTTTTCAAGATTTACATCTGCCTTTATTTTTTTTCTCCCTGGAATACAATGACCTCTGGTCATGTATATATCCCTCCAAGGTGCATGTTAGATTTATTGTATTCTGATATGGGTGGCTTAATGAGGTCACACCCCCTTGCACAGGGGCAAAGTATCATCTTTATATTAGCTATCGCAGGGAAAAGAAACCTCTCATATAGGAACCAGGAATCAGGAGTAAGGTCTTAGCCTGGCAAGAATGGACAACCCTGCTTCTTGCAGTGTTCATCTTTTAGGATAAACACTCCTCAGAAGTAGAAGACGGCAGCTTTTGACAGAAGAGGTTGGGAAGACCATGTCACAGAGGCCACAGTGTGCAAATCATTATACCGTGTTTCATAAATGAGATTATCTAGCTTATTTTCCCTTTATATTCCCTAGGTAATGCTTCTCTAAGTGTAGTAAAATCTTCTCTATCAAAATTCCTGGGCCTCACTTCAGACTTAAATAATCAGAATATCTGGAACCAGAATCATTTTAACAGGTTCCCTCAGGTGTTTCTTTTGAAGCACACAAGGTGTAAAAATCACCATCTAGAATTCAGGAAAGTGATTTGAGACATGCCATGTTATACAGTGACTCTATCTTAAAAAAGTGTTATCTCCCCTCTGAGTTCAAATGGAGTTGACTATAGTCAGAAACCCCTGAGAGAAACAATAGAGGTTCTTTGAGGCCAGACTCCTAAACTCATCACAAAGATTCTTCAACCTATACCAACCTTAAAGATCTGGATTTCTCTTCTTCTTTGGAGATACACAATGTAAAATTCATCCTTTTGTAAGGCTTAGTTTTGGGCAAACACAATGTCATGTAGCTACATACAGTCAAGATATAGAATGGTTTTATCACCCCCTAAATTCCCTTGTGTCCTTTTGTAACCTACCTCTATCCCCACCTGCCATCCCTGGCAACCATTGATCTGATTTCCGTCTGTTTAGTTTTACATTCTCCAGAATGATGATTCTCTGTGTAAATGTAATCATGTAGCCCTTTGAGTCTAGCCTCTCTCACTTTCTTAGCATAATACATTTTTTAATCCAGAATCCACGTTGCTGTGTGTTTCAGTTGTTCATTCCCTGTTATTGTTGAATAGTATTCCGTCATATAGATGTAACAGCTTGTGTGATAAAGGAAGAATTGTTCTGGTTCAGGTATTTGAGGCAGGGAGTAGTGGGTCAGGCAGTGACAAGGGTGTGTGATTAAGATCCCATAGTTTGAATGTGACTGTATGACATGGAACTGCCTCTGTATTGCTACCCTGTGACACTGTGAATGGAGAATAATCCTTAGATATCTATAAGCTAAGGGCAAGTTTTATGAAAATGGCTATAGAGTGTCAAGATGGACTATAAAGCTCCCTCTAATGATTATGACTACTTTTCTTATTTCCAGACACAACCAATTTTGAAGAGAGTGGGAAAGGAATACTACATGTCTGTTTTATTATTACAGGTTGCCTCATTATAGAAAGGAGGAAGTAAAAAGCACTAAAAGTGTAGTGTAAGAACAAGGGCCTGCCACTTTCCGTCTGTGAAGCTTGGGTCAGCTTTGCTACACGTTGGAGTCCCAGTTTGCCTCATCTGGTTTTTTGTTGTTGTTGTTCTGCTTAGCTTTCCTAGGACACAAAGATTCAGGTGAGGTAACAATGGTCAGATCCTGTGAAAACCCTTAATTGATTTGCACATGTTAATTGCTTTTTTAGGCATTTGTACATATGTTGTATCTTCACTACAAATCTGTGCAACTCAAAGGTTGTATCTCTCCCACAGCACTTCCAAAAAGATAGGAACTCAAACAACCTTCAAAGGAATGGAAGAAAAAACATCTATGTAACATTAAATTTACATTTAGGCAGTTAAATTTGAAAGTCATATTGAAGTAAATATTTTCCTAAATAATTTCAGGAATAAAAAGTGAGCATTTTGATTCTGTTGAGTTTGGACAAGTTATACATTTTCTTCTTTTGCTTAAAACTTTCTTATTTGGTATTCATTCTAAAAACTACAAAGTTAATTTGTTAATTATAAATAAAAGATAAACTCAAAACCAACTTACAATGTCAGTATAAAATCTCTTTGTTATAATTATAGTTTATACGTTACATTTTTAATTTGGTAGAGTCAAATGCCCTAGTGTGTTAAATATCAAATCTTCTAGAATCCTGATGTGTGTGAAATACATTTAACCCCTTTTAAAGATTACACAAACCACACTGGAGTCACTATTTTTCTTGGTGAAATAATCAATAAAAGGTAGTTGCAAGATTAGAATACATAGCATATACACGGAGGGCTTTGTACATTTATTGAGGGCATACTATGAAGGATTTATCTGGAATTCACTCTGGGGGTAATAAGCATTGATAAAACAAGACATCTGCTGGCTGGACATGGTCACTTATTCCTGTAATCCCAGTACTTTGGGAGGCTGAGGTGGGAGGATCACTTGAACCCAGGAGACTGAGGCTGCAGTAAGCCAGGATTGTGCCACTGCACTCCAGCCTGGGCAACAAAGTGAGACCCTGTCTCAAACCAACCAACCAACCAACAAACAAACGACTTAAAAAAAAAAAAGACCTCTGCCTTCAACGGACTCATAGTCTGATGGTGTGTATGCATGTGTGGTAGATTTGGGGGGAGACAAATAAATGAAAGGATAATTATGATTATACAAGATAACATTCTGTATGATAGATATAGACACAATTATATGAGAATACAGAAGATTGAATATTAAACCTTCAATGGTTGTGAGAAAAATGACCTGGTAAAGCCTCCTTTAGAAGCTAATAATATGTGGGTTAACTTTTAAAAATTAAGTAGCAACTAGGTGAACTACAACAACAAGAGGAATGATTTCTTGGCAGACTGCCTGAGTTAAGGACCTTGACTCTGCTACTCACTAGATAAATCACCCTGGGCAAGGTGTTTATTCTGTCTTCTCTTTGTCCCAATTTCCTGGAAAACTACCCCATAGTATAGTCTTGATGCTTCAATGAGGTAACATTTGTGAAATATCTGGTACATAGTACATACCATTTAAACATTTTAAATAAACAAATCAATCGGATGAGGGATCTGCAGGTAGGTACATCTGAGTGAGGGGGAACAGACCGTATTTGACACCATGCTTCGGTTCTTTTTTGCAAGAGGATAAGATGTGAGGAGAGAAGTTGCAAGCTATGGGGTGGAGAGTTAAATTGTAGGGACACTTGTAAACCCTTCGAAGGGAGTTGGGTTTTACCCTGAGGCTAATAAGAAGTAACCAAAGGCTTTTCAGTCAGGTAGTGACCTATAAAGGCAAGAATCAAGGAACCAAGTGAAGATTCCTTGTGATATAACCACTGATAAATGCTCGTGTCCTGAACTGGAGAGGTGAAATGTTAAGGAGAAAGAATCAACAAATCTTTATGACAGGAGCTAAACATGATTCTCGACAGTCTGTTTTTGCGTTTCCAGGGTTGGAGGAGCCATTCACTGGAGATGAGAAAGGAAGAGGGGGAGGAGGAGAAGGATCAAGATGTGGCTACAGTGGATGCTGTGGATTGGACCTAGCCTGTCTGGGAAGTCTGGGACGACCAGGGGGCAACTGCTAACTCAAGGCCTGAATGGATGGTGTTCCTCCAGTCTTTCCAAGAGCAGAGGAGAGGTGATGAGCTGTTGGCTGTCTTTGATTTGGGTATGTGAACCTGAGGACTGACTATGAAAGTTGTGTCCTGTTCAGGAAGTAAGCCCAAAGCTGGATACAGCTCAACAGAGAGCAGCAGAGTGGGATGGAGCCATGAAAAGTGGGGCTGAGGAATAAGGAAAAATGAGGATCCTGGAGGGTCTGTGAAGCTATCAGTGCCTGCCACATTCACAGGTCCTTCCTGAAGATGCCAGCCCCATGAGGTTCTTTTTGAGAAGTCACAGTGGTTTGGGATGTGGATCTCAAGCAAAAATAAGCAGACTACCTGTCCTAGATTGATTAGACCAGGGTCTGATGCATGAGCCAATGATGCACAACCTGGAAATGCAGAGGTTACTGCTGTTCTCCATCCCTACCACCATCCCTACACAGCTTGGAATAAAAAAGGTCACTGAGAATATTTGGTATTAGATAGAGGCATATGTATCCACTCATGCCCTCTTTTAGGGATAAATAGAAAGTGCCCACAGATAGGGTATTTGGAACCATGGTGAGCTGCTGGGGGTCCAGAGTGTTTTTCCAGCAGTGAACGAGAAGACATTGACTTGCCTCATGCACCCTTGTAGGCATCCCATCAATCTCATTATTACCCACTTTTGTCAGAGGAGGAAACTGAGGTTAAACATGTAACAAGATTACAAAGGCCACAGAACAATTCACTGTGTAACTAGAACTCCTAGTCTGAGGCTAAATTGCATATTTTCCTTCTATTCCAAACTACCTTGCCAATACTTTGATAAATATAATTTAATGAGCAGTCTATGATAAGTTTTATTAAAATGTCAAGAGGCTTACCAGTCAGAATGAAAATGCAGGATAAAACACATATTTGTAGGTTTTACTAAACCCCACACTGTTGGAATATAATTCCTACTATTCAACAAATCCGGGCTCACTCATCTCTATTCTATTGTGCTAAGAACACAAAGCTATAGGAGGAATAATGTTTTCCTTTTTCTCTGTTCAAGCTCTGAACTTAAAACTGGACACAGCATGCCACTTTTGCTATCAAAGCCAGGGAATTTGACAGCTACCGCACAGATGCATTTTGCTTTATCTAAAAATATCCTCTGAGTTTGGAACAACTGGCTACCCTCTGCACTAAAAGTTTATTTGCCTGTTTTTACTTTTCTGAAAAACCACAAGTCATAATAAATAATTTTTATTTTTTTTAGTGGAACCACAATAACTTCTAATCTCTGGTAAGAACACATGAAAGAGAAGCTGGACAGACTGAAATTGGTTCCTGTGTTATTCTGCTTTATCCCGCACTGAAGCTTTTAGGAGGTGAAAGTTGGCATTATTAGAGGCCTCAAAGGCCCACCAGTTGCAGGGATGTACATCAAGGAACAAAGTGAAATCTTTCCTGAATAAGTGATCATCAAATTACAGACCTGTCACCAGTGCTTCCTGGGAAGGGTCAGCACCTTTCCTTGTTCCCAACAGACAAAGAATGTGTGACAGGCAGATCGATACTCCAGTTAACTAAACAGCTGGCTAATCATAGAACTGACAGCGTACAAAGGTAGGTTTGAAGACAATGAAATAAAGGTTCCTTTTTATAGAATTTTTTTTTTGGCTTATTCAACAGCTTGGTGAATTCTACTTTTTTTTAAATTTTATTTTCTTCATTTCTCTTTTTTTCCCCCCACCAGATGAGGCTGATAGTGATTCTAAGCTCAAATTTAAAAGAAGTGGGGATGCACTTCCCAGCTAATGATGTTTATATGGGGTGTGATTAGTTATGAATAAGGGGTAGCATAGCTGGGGAGGGAGGCTGACTGATCAGCCTCCTGTGTATAATGGAGGGTGCCCAAATCAATTGTTATTAACTAATTACTCTTCTTCTTTTGTCAGGATAAATTGGTTCATCCAATGTGTTGTCTAAGTGTGTCAGGTGAATTGCATTAAAAAGGATAAACAGCACTCTTTCTTGTATAATCTGTCAAAAATCTTAACAGCTTAATTGTTGTTCTGCTGATTGGAGAGGCAGTGCTATGTAGTAATTAAGGGAAAGGTCTGGGTTGCTCTGATTGAAAGTCTTCTCCATCACTTTCTAGTGCTGGGGGCCTGGAGCAAGCTACTTAACTCCTCTGTGACACAGTTTCCTTATCTGCAAAATGAGGATGACAATAGGGTTGGTGTGACAACTTAAAAATTATAATATAGATTTTTAAAAGTAAAAAAAAAAACAGTCATGTAAGGTGGTAGGCATGGGGACTGGCACATCATAAGATGGTAAACCTGCAATAATACACTTTTCAATATTTCTTCCTTCCTTTTTCTTTTTCCAGTGACATGGGAGAGCCAAATAAACATATAGGCTGCATCTATTTAATATAAAATATACAGATTCTCCAAAAATTATTTAATCAGTGATATCAATAATATCACCTTCCCTCTAAAAAGTGCTTAATGATTTTGAAGCACTTTCCTATCCACCAGCATTTTTCATTGTCACAATATTCTGCAAAGGAAATAGGTTTGAGATTTCTATTACAGAATCAGAAACTGAAGCTGAGAGAGGTTTTGTAACTTGTCAATGTATTCAGCCATAAGTTGTAAATTCAATCCAGTAAACTGGGTAAAACACCCAGACTCTGTAATCATATCTCAGTTTAAATCTTTGCTTCACCACTTCTCAGCTGTGTGACAATGGGCAACTTGCTTAACTTCTCTAAGCATCACTCTCCTCATCTACAAAACAGGGATACCAATCTATGCCTATCTTACAGGGTTGTGGTGAGAAGTAACAAAATTAAATAAGGTGCATAAAGAAAACAGTGCGTAGCATTCAGTACATTTTAGTTGCTAAGTGCTCAGTATTATTATTGTGGTTGTAATCATTATTACTATCATTCTCATTATTATTAATTAGCAAAGTGCCCAGTAGGAGCACCCATTATCTTTATTATCATAAAACTTGTCATCTTTCTACTTGATCATCCTCTCTTGCTTTTCTTCTCCTACCCCCTCCTCCTCGTCTTTAGCCACATATCAAATGCAATCAGCATATGGGATATACAGTGTGAGCAACAGTTCTCTTGTTAAAGAGGAACATTTTGACATTTTTGGCCAAAGTTATTCAGCCTCTTATGAATCTGCCCTCTTGAGCATGTCTCCTTGTGCCTTAGGCTGGCAAAGTAGAGTTTCTCCATCTGCAAAGGAACTCATAGACCTGACCCCTAACCATTGCGTCCTGAGATGCCATCTCTCCTAACTGTTCTTTATTTTCTTTGGAAACCTACCTGTTAGGTAGAAAGAATATAACTCAACATCATTTGTGCAGCAGATGTTTATGGAATCCCCATCACGTGGTAGGCCCTGCTTCTTTAAATTTCAAGCCCCAGAGTAAGTTCGCATACAGAAGTGGACTCTCCTCACCAGAAGAGACATACATAAAATCAGGTCCCCTAGTATTTTATAGGACACATACCCATATGCATGCATGTACACATGAATAACAAGAATATATAGAGACGTTTTTAAAAAAGAAAAAAATATATATACAATGAAAGTGACTTAGAAGCAAAGCTGTTCCCCTGCGTGGTGAGCAGGATAGGCAAAGACAACCCTGGCACCTCAGAGGACCCTGCCAATGAACCCAGCTTGCTTCTTCAGCCTGCCCTTTGTGCTTCTTGCTAGTGGTCCTGCCTCTGTGCCTTTGTATAGGATGAAACTTCCACTTGGGAAGCCCTCCCTACCCCCATGGCACCTGCCATCAACCTAGCAAACATCCCCTCTAGCTTTCATCACCATCTCAACATTCCAGTTGTCCTGGAAACATTTCCATTCTGTCTCTCTCAGCTCCTGCCACAGAACTAACCCTGGCCTCCCCTCTACCAGCACAAACTGTCAGTGGACAGTTCTGCTTCAACTCTCTCTCACACTGGACTCTGAGCTCCTGGAAAGCAGGGACTTTAATATTTGGATCTTTACCCTAGTAAGTGATTGAGAACAAATGAATGACAGGATGGAAGGAAGAGAAAAAGGAGAGAAGAGAAAGGAAGATGGAGAAAGAAAAGGGACCTACAACCATAGCTTATGAGATATTGCTTAAATGATGCCATGCCATGCCCAAATAACATTGAGTTAAGCTTGAATCCCCTTGACTATAGCAAAGAGTGAAAGAACTCAAAGTTACTGTAGTGTAAAGACCACATTGCTATGTCTGGGGAGAAAAGAAGAAATATTCATGTGACAGTGACTGATGTGTTCTGCTCATGGAAGTAAGGAGATAGAAGATATTCTGGGCGGCAGCCTGACAAAGCCTGCCCTTTTCTGCAGAAATGACATTGTTTCCAGAGGAGCATTCATCCGTGGTGAAAAAGATTAGGGGACCTACGCTGGTCATCATGCTGTCCTTGGCTCGGAGTATTAGAGACTGGCTACAGCTAGGGCTACCAAAGGCACAAATTAGGAATTTCTTCAAAGATCACTTAATAATAGACACTCATTTTGCAGAAGTAATCACTGTAAACCAGAAAAGGTAAATGACTTGCTCAAGATCACACTGCTGGTTAGTAACAGAAAAGGATTTTTTACCCTATGCCTCAACGTGCCTTCTTCAGAAATAAGAAAGGAACCTAACACACCTGCTCATCAATTATTTATGAAAGGTTATTGGTATTTTATTTTACTCAGGTATTTTACTATAAGAAACATAAAACCATTAAAGCAATATTGACTGTATGACTTTGTGTAAGGCACTGGATTATAGAAACATCTTTGTATGTAAGCAAGAATACATGTTTCAGAGCCAGACAGGCTTTGTTTTATATTCCTGGCTTTTCTGCTGTTCCTCAGTGATTTGAGGCAACTTATTTGAGCCTTGATTTCCTTCCTGAGCGCTGTACCCTTTCCCAAATGTGTGTTTGGAGTGAATAAAGATTAAAGGGTTGGGGCTCAGGTTGATCAAACCAATGTGATATTCAAGACACAGCAGCTCTCATGGGTTCCAGAGGAATCTAGAATCTAGTCTAGAGTAGGTAATCTTCAAATGAGGTAACAGAAGAGAGGCAGGCTGATAAGAAACCTGTAGAGGAGTACACAGCAAATCTCTGGCCAGGTGCAATGGCTCAAACTGTAATACCAGCACTTAGGGAGGACAAGGTGGGAGAATCACTTGAGGCCAGGAGTTTGTAAGTATCCTGGAAAACCTGAGAAACCTGTGATCAAACAAGGGCCTGAACCAGGCAGGCAAGTGCCAGTTCTGTCCAAGGAGGTAGTATCTACCCGCACTGGAAGAACGGTGGGGTGGTTCCTGTATGCTTATTTAGTGCCAAAGCATCTTGAATATCAAAACTTACAGTGCATCTAGAATATCAATAAGAAGGTGTGTGTAAATAATTTAAGAATAGATTTTAGTGTATATTAATAGAATGAAGAACAACGAACATGATTTTCTCAATAGATGCAGGAAAAAAATTGGACAACATTCATCTTTTTATGATAAAAACTCTGAACAAATTAAGTACAGAAAAAATGTTCCTTGACACAATTAAAGCCATATATCACAAGCCCATCATACTCAACAATGAAAAGTTGAAAGCTTTTCCTTCAGGATGAGGAACAAGACCAGGATTCTTACTCACACCATTTCTATTTAATGTACTATTAGAAATCCTTGCCAGAGAAATTAGCTAAGAAAAAGAAAGAGAAAGTATTCAAATAGTAAAGGAAGAAGTAAAATTGTCTCTCTTTGCTGATGAGATAATCATACATTATAAAAACCCTGAAGACTTTACCAAAACATTGCAAGAACTGATAAGCAAATTCAGTAAAGTTGCAGGATATAAAATCAACATACAAAATCAAATGTGTCTCTCTATGCTAACAATGAACTTTCCAAAAAAGGAATTAAGAAAACAATCTTGGCCCAGCATGGTGGCTTACATCTGTAATCTCAACATTTTGGGAGGCTGAGGTGGGTAGATCACCTGAGGGTAGGAGTTCGAGACCAGCCTGGCCAACATGGTGAAACCTCATCTCTACTAAAACTACAAAAATTAGCTGGGCCTGGTAGCAGGTGCCTGTAATCCCAGCTACTGGGGAGGCTGAGACAGGAGAATTGCTTGAACCTGGAGGTTGTAGTGAGTGGAGATCATGCCACTGCACTCCAGCCTGGGTGACAGAGTGACACTCTGCCCCCAGAGAAAAGATTCCCCCCCAAAAAAGAAAACAATCCCATTAATAATAGCATAAAAATACTCAGGAGTAAATTCAACCAAGGAGTTGAATAATCTGTATACTGAAAACTATAAAACATCAATGAAAAAAAATGAAGAAGACATAAATAAATGGAAAGATATCTCGTGTTCAAGAACCGGAAGAATGAATATTGGTAAAATGTCCATACTACTCAAAGTGATCTATATGTTCAATGTGATGCTTATCAAAATCGCAATCATAGAAAATTCTAAAATTTGTATGGAACCACAAAAGACCCCACAAAACCATAGCAATCTTGAGCAAAGTGAACAAAGCTGTAGGCATCACACTAGCTGATTTCAAAATATATCACAAAGCTATAATAATCAAAACAGCACAATCCTGGCATGCAAACTGACACATTGACACTTCTTCTTGCTCTAACTCTTTCCCACACTGGACTCTGAGCTCCTGGGAAGCAGGGACTTTAATATTTGGATCTTCACCCTGGCAAATATTTGAGAACAAATGAATGAGAGGGTGGAAGGAAGAGATAAAGGAAAGAAGAGAAAAGAAGATGGAGAAAAAGGGACAAGGAAGAAAAGGGACTTACAACTGTAGCTTATGAGATGTTGCTTAAATGATGCATGACACTAGCTGATTTCAAAATGTATTACAAAGCTATAATAATCAAAATTGCATGATACTGGCATACAGGCACTATAGGTGCACACAAAGCTAAAGTTATTTTTGTAGAAACAGGTCTCACTATATTGCCCAGGCTGGTCTCAAACTCCTGGGCCCAAGCAATCCTCCTGTGTCACCCTCTAGTGCTGGGATTACACACGTGAGCCACTGTGCCCAGCCTTTTAACCAATTTTAAGTATATGATTTAGTAATGTTAGGTGTATTCATGTTGTTGTGCAACCAGTCTCCAGAACTCTTTAATTTTGCAAAACTGAAACTTTCTATCCATTAAACAATTCCCTATTCTCTCCTCCCCTATCCCCGGACAACCACCACTCTACTCGTGATAGGAGATATGAATTTGACTATTCTAGATACCTCATATAGGTGGAGTCATACAGTATTTGATTGTTTATGACCAGTTTATTTCACTTAGTATAGTGCCCTCAGGATTTATTCATATCATAGCATGTGTCAGAATTTTCTTCCTTTTTTAAGGCTGAAAAGCAGCCTATTGCATGTAAGTACTGTGTTTTGCTTATCCATTCATCCATGGATAGACAGCAGGGTTGATTCTACCCTTTGGTTACTTTGAATATCACTGCTATGAACATGGGTGTATGGAATGATTTAACTTTCATACATAAATGAGATTTAGAATTATTTTTTCTCATAACTCTCAGAAGCTCATATCAGCTACCTTTTAAGCCCAGAGGCGTAGCTCAGAAAACCTACCTTCCAGGGATACTGGGAAGATTAAGGGAAGTAGCCGAGGGAGTGTACCACACACATAGTAGGTGCTCCATATACTTGCCATCCCCTTTCCTTCCCTTCTCTTCCCTTATAACTTGCCCCATTCTTGGTGCAGATTGCTGGGGAGTACGCAAGTCCCATGGTTGCCTACAGTGCATCCAGTATTCTGAAAATGATTAGACTGCAGATTCTGCCTCCTGTATAGTCAAAACACTTAAAATACCATTAAACCTCTGCTTTCCCAGATCTGTGGGTTTCTGCAACCTACAGCTCACAAAATTTCTGTGTCTGCAGGGGTTCGTAATATACTCCAGGCTTGATGCAGTGTTGCACATGTTTCCACGATGTGATTATGGGGAAGAATGTGGTGCAGCTCGCCTTTTATTTTGAGATGGAAATTTTGCATGACATTTATCTCTCCCTTTGATTATGTATTTTAGTTCCCTGTGATCATTTTTCATGGAGATGAAAGGGTCTGCAAGAGTTCTGTCATCTATTTTATTTAGATTTTTGATTTTTAGATTTTCATCCCACAGTCATCCAGTATATCAGGAAAATATAAGTTCTCTTGTTGCAAGTGGCAAAGAGAAGAGAAGGGAAAAAAGGGGGCATTTATTAGCAGACATCATTTGTGGAGCCCCCACCATGTCCTGAGAATGGGCTGGGAGCTTTACCTCCATGATCTCTAACATACCAATGCTGCTTGAGAATTAGAGGTCAAATGACCTGATTAGTGATAAGTGGTGCTTAGGAAGTATTACAGTCAAGATTTGAAACCAGGCCTGACTAGATCCTAGGTCTGTGCTTACATCACTGCACAGTAATTATGCAGCTATTGAAAGCCAGTTGTTACCTATGTCCAGGAAATGTAGAGACGGTGACCCTGGTATGCAGAGTTGGCATTCCAGGCAAGACTATCCTCTTCTATTACATATGAGTACATCTCCAGGCAGAAGTGACTTCCATGGGGTAAAGTGTTCTGAGAGTGTAAAGAAGGGCACAATCATATCCTTTACTCTTTTTAGAAAACTTTTTATATGGACCTGATGAATATGCAGGAAGAAGGGAATTCTGGTTGTAGGTGGGGGAGTGTGATCAAAAACACAGAAGTGAGAACATTTCAAGTGGGATAGTTGAGACTGAAGACACAAATTTTGTGTTCGTAAGCACTAGGGCAAGGACTCAACTTACCTTTCATACTCTTCCCCTGTGCTTTGCTGTATCTAAAACATGTAATGCTTTGGGCTTCTGGATTTAATGCAGATGCTGCAGCCACCAGGGATGAAGTTAGGCATTTTGCCCTGGCTGGCTGCTCTCCAAGATAGGTACCATGTGACTGGCAGGGAGCAGCAATTCAGGATAAAAGAAAAATGAAATAGGGAAGAGGAATGCCTGTTTCCAGTAGGTCCTTCCAAAGAAATCCTCAGTGGCACTTTAGACACCTGATCATGCCTAGAATCTGATGGCCTCCTCTGTGTATGGGGTTGGGTTCAAGCTGCCTTTACAACTACTTTCTCCAGGCTCATTTTCTGCCTCCATACAAGGTGGAGGAAGGCTCCAGATGGATGACCCCAACCTCTTTCCAACCTTTGTATCTGGCTGCAATTCATGGAGTACATCATTTTCCAAAGCAGTGTCCCTTGTCTAGCAACAGCTAGTCATCCAGCCACATCCTTCTCCTGAGCTGCACAGATGAATCACATCTCTGCACATTGCAGTAAAGGCAGCCTACCGGGGTAGGAAAAGGACTCTCTGGGTTTTGCAGAGATCTGAGTGCAAATCCAAATTGAGCCATTTACTAGTTAGGGAATCTTGGACAATTTCTTTTAAAGTCGCTTTTTCTATACACAGCTCATCATCTGTAAAGTAGGGAGAAGAACACCCCCGGTCATCTCTGTGGTGAGGACTGAAGGGCTTAGTAGGCAATCCCTAGTTGTCAGTCTCCTGCTAGCCCCCTGCCCTCCTTCCTTGAGAGACAGCTGAGTGGGGTGGAGCCAGCAGGGAAGGCAGACTAGGAGAGCAGGACTTGAATTGCAGTTTTATAATTTTGGAAAGCTCTCATAACTCTTAAAAAGGGGTTTCGTATTTCTCATTTGTTCTTTCAAACAGGCTTGTGATGCAGGCCTCTGGGGTGGGATATTAAAGCATGAGCATCAACAGTCTCAGGCTTGGAACCTCCATGCTGTGAATTCCTTAGACATCCTGCATGCCCCTGTCTTCCTCTTTCATTTGCTTCCTTGTATTTCATTCATTTATTCATCTATTCTTTCATTCCTCTACTCATTAGTTAATGAATGTCACTCAGTTGTTTATTTTTTCCTCTATTTATTAAACATATAATGAATACCTCTTTTGAGACAGGCATTGTGATAACCCATGGGATACAGATATAATCCCAATTTTCAAGGGGCTCACTTTCCACCAGATGTGCATTGATAAACTAATGCACATGTGCACACACACACACACAGTGATAAAGTGTTGAGTGCTACAACAGAAGTATGAACAGGGAATTGTGGTAGCATAGAGCAGTATGTGATTAAACCATCTCTGATTAAACACTGCACAGGTCAAGGAGGAGGTACAGTTTCATTTTCAGTAACCAGTATTAGCTGGTCCCTTAGAAGAGCTCTTGGCTGGTGGCATCACTTAGTTACACAATCATAAGGCTGGCAGCTCTTCAGGTCTCAGGAATTCTGAATTAGTGTCACGTTTATGTAATCGAGATGAGCATCTACATGTGGAAAATGAAAGCTATAACCTTGGAGCGAATACGGGAGGCCCCCACAGTACTAGCAGGGAATCCAGCAAATTATAACAATAGGGGTCTAACCAGGCAAACAGAAACCACTTCCAGTCTTTATGACAGAGAGAATTTAATGTGGAGGATTTGTTATGCAGATGGGGGTGTAGGCCAAAGAGTCAGGCAGAGGATTGTGGGATGATCCAGAGATCAGAAATAGCACGGAAAATTATGAAGAAAATAAGTGTTGTCTGATCCAGGAGCCTGAGGCACAGAGGGAGGGAGAGAAACAGCCTGACTGCTCCTTTCACTTTCTTCTAATCTCCTCCCAGTGCCTTCCATTGGCTGAGGCCAGTTAGAAGCCAGATGATAGAGACACCCGGGAATTCCTTAGTCCCCTAGTCAGCCCCTCCACCTTGCAATTCAGAGGAGGGGAAATGGTGAGAACGTGATGGAGGGCGAAGAAGCCCAAGATGGGTTCACAAGGGCATTCATCCCCATGGCACTGGGCAATCTCAGGCTGTACAAAACCAGTTTTCTGTGGTGACACAATTTGGCTGCCGGAAGCCATGGCAGGTGAGTTCTTTCTTTTTTTACCCCAGAGATGGGGTCTTGTTCCATTGCCCAGGCTGGAATGCAGCGGCACTGCAGCCTCAAACTCCTGTGCATAAATGAACCTTCCACCTCAGCCTCCTGAATAGATTGAACTACAGGTGTGTGCCACCATGTCCAGCTAATTTTATTTTATTTTATTTTTTAAGAATTGGGGTCTTGCTGTGTTTCCCAGGCTGGTCTCAAACTCCTGGGCTCTAGTGATTTTCCCACCTTGGCCTCCTAAAATGCTGAGATTTACAGGCATGAGCCACTGTGACCAGCCTCGTTATCTTTCTTGATTATTATTATTATTTTTTTTTGAGATGGAGTCTCACTCTTATTGCCCAGGCTGGAGTGCAATGGTGCAATCGCAGCTCACTGCAACTTCTGCCTCCCGGGTTCAAGCAATTCTCCTGCCTCAGCCTCCCGAGTAGCTGGGATTACAGGTGCCCACCACCACCCCAGCTAATTTCTGTATTTTTAATAGAGATGGGGTTTCACCATGTTGGCCAGGCTGGTCTCAAAGTCCTGACCTCAGGTGATCTTCTTGCCTTGGCTTCCCAAAGTGCTGGGATTACAGGCATGAGCCACCACGCCTGGCCCTTTCTTGATTTTTATACACTCCAAAGTTCTTGAGCAATTCATAGCAGAGACATGGAATACGAGAATAGTACTTAAGAGATGATATCAGACTTCTTGTCAAGAAGGCATATATGTGATTGTTCAATTAATTGACAAAGTAAACTGGATTTAAATATAATGGAAACCCAAATTGGGAATGAGATCATGTAAGTTACATGATAATATAGTAATAATTATACATACTAAGATTGAGCTCTTTCTATGCGCCGAACACTGTATTAAATACTTTATATAAATTAGGTAACTTAATACTCATTACAGTCCTGTGAGGGTATATATTATTAACTCATTGTACATAAAAAGTAACTGAAGTTTAGTGACTTGTGGAAGGTCATCTAATTAATAAATAGCAAAGATAGAGTTCTATCTCAAATCCCTTAGAATCCAAAATACATATCCTTAATCACTATGGTATATGTCTGCAAAGGAACAAAAGTATCCTTCACATCACAGTCAGAATGTAGCTTTCTGGTTCCACCTTAGGGGACAATGAACATCCCGTGCCACGCTGTGGAGAAAAGGCTGTATATTACTAATGCAATGTGACATCCCAGAAATCAGTATTAGGACCCTGATCAAAATATATTTGCATCATGTATGGCAGCAATAGTCTTAGCTTCTGTAATTAGATAATCTGGCATTAGTCTTGCTCTCCCCACTGTTGGAGACAGAAGTTTGGTCCCAGGGAATGTGGCAGGGGCAAATGGGCTGAAACCAAGCAGAAGAGAGTTTGAGCTGATTATCTTACAAAATATGTCCAAGCTCTGAGCTATTATAGGGTGAGAGTACCCCTGGGGACTGTGCAGAAAAGAAGCCCCATTGCCTTCAGCTCCTCTGAGTAAGTGCTGTGTAAACACAAAGTATCCAGATGATGGCCATGACAGTGTTCCATCAGCTAAAGATTAGTGAGGGCTCCCATGAACTGGGGACCCAGGACCACTGCAGAGACAGATGGAGATGGGTCAAGGTAACAACAACTTCCGATGCAACACCACATACATTATCTCCTTTGAGTTTCAAATGCTTCCACAAAAGAGGCAGAACAGATATTATTATCTTTGTTTTCTAAGTGAGGAAACTAAAGCTCAGAAAACAGAGGCGATTCACTAAAAATTATACATGCTATCAGTAGAAGAGCTGGAATTAGGACCTTAGTCTTGAGCTACAGGTTCAGAACCTTATTGCACTGTGCTATATTGAGGAGATATAGTTATGCTTTAATGTTCCTTTTATGCCTATCTGCGTTTTGGTCTGTTAAAATGACAAACCTTTAAACAATTCCTCTCACACAAATATTCTAAACACAAATCAAGGTTTCTGTAGCATCAGTGTCTGACTTAACTTCAAATAATGAGATTATCCCAGAGAAGAGCTACTCATCCATAAGGCAGATCCATGTAACATCAGGCTGTGGAATGCAGCAAAGGGGCTTGCGCCTCACTCACCATGAGCCATTCATAGGATCCAGGCCATGCATAAATTCCCAGCCTCTAAAGGACATTTGCAATGTAAGTGTGGATTCTTGGGAAACTACAACCACCTTTATATCTCCCGTAAACATCATTGGACCACTTTATGGTCTTGAGTCCTTTGAAAAGATCCTTAATAGGAGGCTCTGTGCTCCTGAACAGGGGCTTGCCACTCTGGAACAGTCAGAAAAGACTTCATGCAGGAGAAGCTGCTGCTTCAAATGAGGTGTGAATGTGTAGGGGTTCCTCAGGAATACTGGGGATAGCTTAGTCCAACATTGGCATTTTTCAGGTACAATTCACTTCAACTCAATAAATATTTATCAAATGCACGTTTGTCAACATTCTCAGGAAATTCTGACCCAGAGAAGTCCACATATTTTTACGATCACCCAATATGCTCATAGCAGAGCCAGGTTTGTAAGACATGTCTCCTGACCCTTAGGGGGCACACACTTCCTGGTATATCCCCCCGGGCCACCTCACTTCCTTGGAGCAAAACAGCACTGAAGGACCTTAATCACTGTATTTTCCTTGGTGTTAATGCTAGTTGTGAAAATGCCTGACACTGAGATCTGTCATATTTCATGTGCAGGTGGAGTAGTGATTAATGATCTACATTATCATCATTGAGACTTTGTCCAAAAATTAGCTGATTGAATTTGTTAGATCTGACTATCGTTTTGTGAGCCACAGTGAAATCACAATTTTATTTGACATGAATGAATACTGAAATAGCTATTTAACCTCAGGCAAGGCTAGTCTATCTAATCTTGATGGGGCGGTAGGCTGGTTCCTTCAACCAAGAACCCAGCAGGAGGGTTTGCCCAGTCATGAGCAGTACTTCCAAATTTGAGCACCTGTTTGTTGCATGTCTCTTTATATATGTCACCACATACAGTGGTCACAACAAAATGAGAATTGTTATGTTTGTTTTACATAGGAGAAAGCTGGACCATAGAAATGTTTTTAAGTAAATTGTTAAAGGTCGCATAGCTAGTTAAGTACAGGAGGTGCAATTCGTACCAGGCTTGCCCAATTCCAAACCTCCTGTTGTTTGGCCAGAGAAAGAAAGCTTTGAAAGAAAAGAAATTTTAAAAAGAATTTCAGATTTGGAAGGAACTTTATGTTGTAGCTATATTGGGGGTGGTTATGGGGCCTTGTGGGCCTTAAATCACAGAGGGTGTCAGAGACACAAGAGAAGCTGGAGTTGAGATGGAGGAGGATTGGGAACAGGAAATCAAGCAGGCTGTAGTGTCTTGCTGTTAAGGGTCGGGACCAAGGGCAGTTTATGTGATCGCTGTCATCAACGTCACAGTGAGGTATGACTTTATACCCATCTCATTGCAAAACTTAAGAAGCCTTTCAATATTATGCTCAGTTATGGAGAACTGTGGATCAATAGGATCTTTAATACTTTGCTGGTGAGAATGCAAATTGGTATAACCATTTTAGAAAATAATCTGGCATTACTTCGCAACATTTGATATTCATGATCTCACCCCTAGATATACCCAAGGGAAAACATTTGTATATGCGTAATAGAAGACTTGTTCAAGAATGTTCATAGTGGTACTGTCTATAGTAGCAAAAAATTGTTTATGACCCAAATACCATACCCAGGTCAGAGGATAAATAAAATATGGTATATTAATTCGGTGGAATATAGTGGAATATTATACAACAGTCAAGTGAAAAACTTATGATTATGTACAATATAGTAAGAGCTATTAGCATGGGGTAGGACTGCATGTGTAGATATAGGATTTGCATTATGTAGGTTGCTGTAGTAACGGCTTTAAGGTGTCCATGCCTCTGTGTATCTACACCCTTGATATTCTTCTCCCACACTGGCTATGGGCCTGGAAAATGACTTGTTTGACCAAGGGGTAAGAGCAAACATGATAGATGCTGACTTGGAATGTGCTTGCACATTGAGCTAGCTCTCTCTTGCTGTTCCTAGGAACACTACAGTCATTGTCATGTGAACACACTTGAGCTAGCCTGGTAGAAAAACCTGGACCCACCACCTCTGTAACCCCAGCTGACTGTTAACCAATAGTCCACAACAACTTCCAGACAACTGTGAATGAGGCTATCTCAGACTATCCAGCCAAACCTGTCCAGACTAGAGGAATGACCCAGGTGAGCCCAGGTGAATTGCCAGCTCACAAAATCATGAACCAGTAAATCATTGTTGTTTGAAGCCACTGAGTTTTGAATGATTTATTATGTGGCAAAACCCAACCAATTTCATTTTTATTTAGGGCGGCAATTTATTTTATAATAAACAAAAAAACAAGTGAGAAACTTGTATAAACCAATGATCAACATATATTTTGAAACAAGGAGTACGATTAATCCAATTAGATGTACCTGAGGCTCATTTAAAAATAAGTAATAACAACAAAAGCACAAACTCATCTTTTAGCTTGATGATTACATCAAGCTGCAAAACAATCTCCCCTGTTTAGAGTTTTTTTGCTCCTTGTGGCATATTGCTGATTGTCAACCCTTCCTCCAACCTTCAATTAATTCTATAACTAATTCCTCACTAATAAGACGTAAGAGGAAGTGATGTGTACAGGGTCCAAGTCATTTCAACAAAAGAATCTTGTCCTGGACTCTTTTCTCCCTTTTCCTTCCCATTTTTCTGGAAATGGCAAGAACTGGAAAATCTTGTACACCAATTTTGGGGAAAGGACACCTGCCCTGTTAGCTTGGGTCTGTGGTGGATTTGTGGACACAGAGCTGGATGTTACTGGAGTTGTTACATAAGAGGGAAATCAATGTATCTGTCAGAAACACTGTAATTTGTATATCTTTGTTTCAGTGCCTTCAAATTTTGCTCCAACTAACAAACTCTTCCATATCAATCCCTACAATATGCTACAGTGATGTTTCTGATATAAAATTCTTTTTCAAAATGGGTATGCCTGTATTGCTTTTGCTCATTGTAAAAACTTCAAACCAGACAGAAACATATGAAAAGGATATAATTTCTGAGGATGTCGAATGATTTGAATGTTATCATTCCATATTTTTAATGCATCTAAAATTACATGTGGTTAGACTGCTAAAATTGTACTCTTCGTATTTTTCTGTAATCTGCTTTCTCTATTTAATGACATATTGCAGATATCTTTCCATGTCATCACAAGATCTATATAATAGTCCATCCGATGGATATAGCATACTGTATTTTAAAGCCCTCCTATGCAATTGTTTTCAACTTCTCACATTTTTGTAAAAAAAAAAAAAAATCAGAAACATTCTTACATCAACTTTCTTGTGCACTTATTCAAGCTATTTCCTTCAGATAAGTTTTAGAAGAAAACTTTCTGGAAGAAGGGGAATTTAATACATACAATATACATCTTATCTGGTGAAATGTTTTAAGGATTTCCCACTCTCTGAAAATAAAGTCGGACCCAATGGCCTGGCATGTTCCAGCAGGGCCATTCTTCACTAAGCTCTCACTGACCTTTCTGACCTTACCTTCCACTCCCTAGAGCACTCTGTATTTGAGCCATATTGATCATAGATTTTTATTGAAGGTATCCAATTATTTCATAAGTTTGTTCATCTCATGTTATTCCTTCTGTATTTAGTTATTTTACATTTGTCTGTTCCATATGAGAAATGCACACATGCACACACTCACACACACCTACTTTACATGGTGATCTAACTTCTTTCTTTTCTTAAAAACATAGCCCAATATTACCTATTCTAGGAGGCCTTTCATTACGGTTGTTGTCAGCCTATCACATCCCCCTCCTCTTTGCTTCTATAGTAATTTTGCCTACTTTTATCACAGCATTTATCACATACTTATCACATTCTGCTTTGCTATTTATTGTGTTTACTTATGTATTTTCCTGTCTAGACAATGTCATCCTGAGAAAAGAATATGCTTGTCTTTGAATTCTCCTTCTCGGAATAGTAGCTGGCACCTAGTGGGCATTCATGGGAATGCACATACACCTTGCTTTTCCCCAGGAATTCTGGGTCATGTTATCATCAAGATCTATTCTAGGTTTCTCTAAATAATATTTCATATTTTGGAGTCTCACTGATTCTCTTTCTATCACCCTAAGCTACTTTCTTGGGGTAGACAGACTGAGATGGGCCCATGCTCCCCTCTTCTAGATATTCAGGTCTTTGTATGATCCTCTCCCCTTGAGTGAACAGAACCTGTGAATTGCTCCTAACCAATAGAACATAAAAAATATTATGAAATATTGCTCCCTTGACTAAGTTACATCACATAAAACTCTCTCATGACAGAGTCACTTGCAATTCTGCCAACAACCTGAGTAGGCTTGAAGCAGATTCTTCCCTATTCACGTCTGTGAATAACAATGAAGCCTGGCTAATAGCTTGATTGTAGTCTTGTAGGTCGCTGAGCAGAGGTCACAGTTAAGCTGTTCCTGTAGTCCTGATCCATAATTATGAGATAATAAATGTATAATGTTTTAAGCTGCTAATTTTGTAGCAAATTGTTGCATGATATAGAAAACACTGGGCCTCCAATAGAAATTTCTGAGATTCAATAAACCCAGACATCAAAACTATAATCCTTCCCAGTAAGTGATATGATTGGAGTCACATATTAAAAGCGGAAAATATAAAATTAGGTGGCACTGATATACTGAGAACTTCAAGGAAAGGTAAAAAAGTGTCAGCACACAACAGTCTAGAATGTGTGTGCTTTCCGAGGTCTGTCTACTGGCCTACAATCCTAATGATAATGGGCACTTTCTCCTACGTGCATTGGTAACTGAAGCTCGACTCTTCCTTGCATATGTGGGAAGCATTTGTACGTAAAGGAAAAAGGCCCAATATTAGAACATTCTGCCTGTAGCTAAGCATAAGCATGAAGATAGGGGTGAAGGCTAGTAAGAACTGAATTTCAATAATTTAACAGAATTAAGGCATTATTACTAATGTACCAGAAAGTTATTAAAAGGACCATAAGGATATATAGTTTCTTCATGAATGAGGCCATTATATTAATAATAAAATCCATACTTCATTGGTGTCAGCCAAAATGTTGTCAAAGATTGAATGCTTATGCTCTAAGGAGATATGTGACACTCTTTCATGGCCAGGTCAAGGACGCCAGTTAGGTTTCATCATGTATGCCAATGATAATTTATTAATATTGACAGCTTGTATTGAATTAGGCTTCACAAGCAAGTATGTTGTAGCTAACCAGCAATGTCTACCATTAGCAAGGGACAGTGGCAGGGAGGTAATCATCCTCTCCCCTAGGCAGCTGATGAAATTGTGGACTTTGTGATAAAACACATGGAGTTTGAGTCCTGACAATTATATTCACCAACTTGGAGATTTGGGTCATGTCACTTAACTTCTCTGAGCCTTAGCTTCTCCAAATAGTTAACCATCTTGAGGAGTCTGAGAATCATTAAGAGAGTCTATGTAACAGTACCCAGCAGAGTGTCAGGCCCCTATCTGATGTTTTTTTTTTTTTTTTTTTTTTTTAAATTTTACTCATAACTGCCAAACTTGGAAACAACCAAGATGTCCTTCAGTAGATGAATGGATACATAGACTGTGGTAGATCCAGACAATGGAATTCATTCACAATTCACTAAGAAAAATCAGCTATTAAGTCATGAAAAGACATAGAGGAACCTTAAATGCCTCTTATTAAGTGAAAGGAGCCAATCTGAAAAGGCTACATACTGTTTATTTCACCCGTATGACAGTTGGGAAGAGGAGAATCTCTGGAGACAGTAAGAAGATCAGTGGCTGGCAGGGATTAAGAAGGAGGGAGGGATGAATAGGCAGAGAACAGAGGATTTTTAAGGCAATGAAACTATTCTGTACAATATTACCATGGCACATACATGTCATCATATATTTGTCAAAACCGATAGAATGTACAAGACCAGGAGTGAACCCTAATGTAAACTATGGACCTCAGGTGGTAACGATGTGTCAATGTAGCTTCACTGACTGTAACACTTATTCTCATGGTGCAGGGCATCCATAGAGGAAGAGGCTGTGTACGATGGGGTTAGGTGGTATATGGGAAATCACTGTACCTTCTGCTCAGTTTTGCTGTGAACCTAAAAATTCTCTAAAAATAAAGTTTACTAATTTTTAAAAAGTCAAATCATTTTGAACCTTTGAATATTTGCTAAGCAAGTGGATGAAGAAATCAGCAGAGTTAAGGGATGAAAAGTGACTGTAAATTGCATTAGAGATAAGTTATAGATATCAGCGGACTGTGAGAAAGTAGGTTTCATGACTAGATGGAGATATTAGATCAGAAGAAAAAGGGAATCAAATGAAAAACACGGAGATGAATGTATCAGGAAGAGACAGCCCAAGTGCCCAGTGTCAGGAATCGGCTGCAGTTTGAATGATTAAAGCACACAGTGGAAGGTGCCACCTCTGTTTACCTCTTTGTGTAACAGCCATGAGATTCACATTACCTAGAACATTACCTAGTGTGAAAAGGTGCCTGTTATTGGAACACTTCTACCACAGTGCCACCAGCAGGATAACCAACCTGTATAATTCCAAAGGCAACATGAATAATGGTAAAATGTTCATTCTTGAAGTGATTAACAGGTGCAGATTGCTATGGAGAAGAGTCAATAAGGAGGCAGAGAGAAGTTCCCTTGTGATATGGTTTGGCTGGGTGCCCACCCAAGTTTCACCTTGAATGGTAATAATCTTCACGTGTCAAAGATGGGACCAGGTGGAGATAACTGAATCACTGGAGCGTTTTCCCCCATACTGTTCTTGTGGTAGTGAATAAATCTCATGAGATCTGATGATTTTCAAAATAAGAGTTCCCCTGACAAGCTCTCTTGCCTGCCACCATGTAAGATGTGACTTTGCTCCTCATTTGCCTTCTGCCTGATTGTGAGGCCTCCCCAGACATGCAGAACTGTGAATCCATTAAACATCTTTCCCTTATAAATTATCCAGTCTCAGGTATGTGTTTATTAGCAACGTGAGAACAGACTAATACACCTTGCTCCTGCTGAAAGGTAGGAAAACTCAGGAAGAGGAGTCCTTAGCTTTAAAAATAGGCATCCAACTCAGAATTCTGAGTGTGAGCTGATGCTCAAGTCAGAGCAAGGACTAATGCCTGGAGGGGTTCAGGTTGTCAACTGTCTACTGAAGGTAGAGGAACATTCCGCTTCTGGCTGGATGCCATCTTAAGGCTGGAAAGAGAATCAGAAATTACTATTTAAAATCTTGTAATGGGAACACATGATAAACTGTTGGGCCCTTGACCTGAATTGTGTGTGTAACTCAAGTTTCAAGGAGAGAGATGGATAGTTAACTAAGTGTACTGTATGCTATTCTATACTGGGTGGTGTGTGGTAAAGAAATGAACAATAAGCAATGGTAACATAGAAAAGCATTTAATTTGAAAGGTGTCAAAATCTGGCTATGCCATTTTGACTCGCAAGAGAAATGACTTTTGCTGACTTCTAGGCTTTCCCTGCCAACGAGCCAGTGGGATTTAACAATCTCACTGTCAAAAGGAGTCAATACCATGCTCTGATTCAAGCTGAATGGATTCACATTTAAGCTAGACCACTTATTAGCATAACTTTGGGCACATCATCTGACCTCTCAGAAACTCATTTTAAAAAATGTTATGTGTAAAATGGAACTAATAATAGTATCTACTTCATTAGTCATATCTTAGCAGAGTAGTGTTGACTTAAATCCTGCTTAACAGTGTTGGTGTGAGGATCACTTGAAACAGTGGCTATAAATACTCTTTGAAAATGGTAAAGCACAATACAAATATAAATCACTGATGCTATTATTTTTTATTTATTATTTAATTCTCAATGCAACTGATTCGAATTTCTGATCTTTAAAACAAGAGCAGAGTTTTATTTTTGCCATTGTTCTCTTTTTTAAAAATAAAATTATGATATATAGTACCATGCCCTGGATATGGAGTCTTTTTAGTAAAAGTCTTAGAATGAGGGATGACTTCTCTTTTCTCCATCACCTCTCTGAGATCAATAGGGCTTAACAGATTGAGGACGGTTTACAGACAGGAGCTACTTCCATGTCACGTTTTAATATACAGATGCAATCTAATGTTCCTGGTCAAGAGAGTAAACATTGTTGCAATACATATATTTGAAAATTGCTTCTCTTCAAATATGTATGTATATATACCTGTATATACACAATGTGTGTGTGTATGTGTGTGTGTATAAAATCCTGATGTCTTCTCTACAGTGCTTTCTAGTTGCTAAAATTGATCCAAGTTACATTAAACTAGATGTAGTCTCAAACAGAGCCAAGTTGTATAGCTCTGCAACTAGATCTAGCTATATGCTTTTGGTATAAACCTCTTTTTATAATATTTATTTTTGGGAACATATTTCTTCATATTATATGCAGGGAATGTATTTCTTAATTTCCCAGTCAATTAAAATGTACTTTGATAAAGAGTAAAAAAGACTCAGCATTATCTCTGAGGACAAATGTGCATTACTTAATGTAATAGTATATTTAAAATGTGGTTTGATTAATGCCAAATCCTCAGAAGGTACATTTAAGGGAAAAACAGCCAGGGTTATCAAATTAGGAATTCTTGTCAAAAAAGATCAGTTCCCATTTCATTTCAACCATTTATCTTTGTAGTTGGTAATGTTTTCATACCTTTACAAGATGTTATAAATGAAGTTCTTTTGATATCCTTTCAAAAGATGCTTAATAAAGTAATGGAACCAATAATTTTTTTTTTCACCGACTGTTCATGGTAACTGGGAATGGTTTGCAGAGAATAGGAAAACTGCTTTTCTTCAAACTTGCTCAGTATGGATGAATGGTTAAATTCATTTTTTTCATACCTGCATTTCATTTAAACACAAATCCCTCTTTTCCCTCATACTTGCCTTTCACAAATTTAAGCCAAGTCTACAAAGAGCAGTAAACCAAAGAAAGAACAATGAGACATTATTTTAG
The DNA here is from genome assembly GCF_028885655.2 of Pongo abelii. Lineage (NCBI taxonomy): Eukaryota > Metazoa > Chordata > Mammalia > Primates > Hominidae > Pongo > Pongo abelii. Next base: position 82,062,410 of record NC_071994.2, read on the forward strand.
GTTGTAGGGAATCTATTACAGTGGAAAAATGCTGAATTCTGAATCTGAAAACCTGGGATACAATGTATACCTTCATGTTGTAATTGGGTCCTTGGGAAAGTTACTTAAGCACTAGAAGTTTAATGATAACAGTCTCAATTTTTCTATCCACTAAGTAGAGGATAATAAAATCTCTTCTTGTTTCACAGACTTGTATGTAAAATTCAAAAAAGATCATTATCCACATTATTGTTAACATTTTTGAGTGCTTCCGGTGAATCAAAAATAAATGCAACTTATGTAGTGTGTATTAGAGATCCACTCATAAACACAACAGCCCTATAAGAAATGTTCTATTTGCATTTTGTGATCAAGGAAACAGAGTTTGAGGAAAGTTAATAGACTTGCCCAAGGTTATAAGTCGATAAATGATACAGCCAGGATTAGAATTCAAGCAAACATTGAAGTCTGTGCAGTTAACATTATATAAACTTCCATGATCATAGATATACATGCACTTAGGAAATCATAAAACACTAGGCAAATGCATATGAATTACTATTTACAATTTAAGTAGGGGCTTAGAACGAGATAAACTAACCGGCAATGTGACTGCTATTTCACAAGAGGTTGATAGATGATATTTAGTACAAGGTCAGTGTTGATCTTGATTTTTATTATATGTTAAAACTTCAGGGCCAGGTGCGGTGGCTCACACCTGTAATCCCAGCACTTTGGGAGGCCAAAGCCGTTGGATCACCTTAGGTCAGGAGTTCAAGACCAGCCTGACCAATATGGTGAAACCCTGTCTCTACTAAAAATACAAAAATTAGCCAGGCGTGGTGGTGGACACCTGTAATCTCAGATACTCGGGAGGGTAAGGCAGAATTGCTTGAACCCGGGAGGCAGAGGTTGCAGTGAGCTGAGATCGCACCACCGACTCAAACCTGGGCAACAGAGCAAGACTCTGTCTCAAAAAAACTTCAAAGAAGAAAGTCTCCACCCCATGAAGTTAGAGAGAGGTATGTAGTCAATCTTCTCACCTCAGCTGTGTCTTTACTATCCTTTCCCCCTCCCAGCACCCACAAATTATGCTAATTTATGCCCCAGATTGGTACATAATTTAAAAAAAAAACCTGTCTAATGTATTTCACAAATATTTGTTGAATATCTATTATGATTCATTTCTTTAGCCACTGTGTACATTCAGCCATGTAAAAATTCTACATAAGAAGACAGAACAAGCTAAATCTATTATAAAGCTATAAGCTGAGTGTCTTATGGGAGGTCAGAGGAAGAGCCAAGAGTCTCAAAGGAAGTGAGAGATATCCCCAGGAAAAAAAGATGGTGAGAATATTCTAAATTATAAACTAGTACATGCAAAGGTAGGAATACCAAAGAAAAAGGGTGTATATGAGCTGAGGGTATATGTGTTAGATGGACTTGGTTTCTAAGCCATCAGGTGTGCACCAGTGTAAGTGGGAAGTGGGCTACATGGAAGGATGTGATGGAAGAGGCAAGTATCTTCACTAAAGATTCTGGGCTAAAAGAGGTCAGTAAGACCAGGTCATGCAACTCAAAATGCTAGTGCCCTCATATATGTACTTAAAGTGTCCTATCAGGTACCATCAGGAAAATACCTGATATGACCCTGAAATAAGTCTAATCACAAAAGGACAATAGAATCCACTAGTGTTCTGAAATTGCAGTACTCTCTTTAACCTGTACTCTTCCACTCTCCACTCAGGATCACAGTCAAAGGGTATTCCTGGTTCATCTGGCATCTACAGAGCCAGTAAGACCATGGCCACCTCCTCAGTGTCTAAGGGCTGCTTTGTTTTTAAGCCAAACTCCAAAAACAGAAAGATCTCTGTGCCAATGGAAGACTATTTTAACAAAGGGAAAAATGAGCCTAAGGACAGTAAGCTTCAATTTGGAACTTAGTTGATATGGCAGCAAATGAAATCTGAAAATGAGCCACTACAAGAGGAATTAAATAAAAACTTGTTTGACAATCTAACTGAATTTGTGCAAAAATCTCATTCTGGATTCCGGAAGGATTCAAGAGACTTGGGCTGTCAAACAAAACTCAGAGAAATTCCAACTGCTGCTCTTGTTCTTGGTGTGAAAGTCACAGATCATGTTTTAACATTCAGAAGTCTAACAGAGGCCCTTCAGAATAAAGTCACACCATATGTAGTCTCATCGCAAGCTAAAGACTGTCCAGATATGAAACACTTTTTGCAAAAGTTGATCTCACAATTAATGAACTGCTGTGTAGATCTAAAATCCAAAGAGGGGGAAAGCATTCAGGTCACCCAGAGAAATACACGTTATTTAATGGATTCACTTTCCAGTTGGTACATGACTGTCACACAGAAGACAGACCCAAAAATGCCAAGCAAAAAGAGGACTACTTCTAGCCAATGGCAGTCTCTTCCTGTTTTGGCTGCCTTAAAGGATATGGAAAGCTTTGCCACAAAAGTACTGCAAGACTTCATAATTATCAGCAGTCAACATCTGCATGAATTTCCACTAATATTCATTTTTGGAATCGCCACTTCTATTATCAACCACTGATTGTTTCCTCATGCAGTATCATCTCTATTGTGCATAGAACTGTTCCAATTTTTGTCTTGCAAGGAGCATCTGACTATGGTACTCAATAAGCTACTTCTTACAACTCAGTTTCCCTTTAAAATAAGTGAAAAAATATTGCAGGTTCTGACCAACATCTTTTTGTATCGTGATTTCTCAATTCAAAACTTTATAAAAGGCTTCAACTTTCTCTATTAGGGCATTTCTGTTCCCAGCCCTTAAGTGTCCTGTGCTGTAATCTTCCAGAAGACAAAAGAAGAATAAATTTCTTATCAAATAATCAATGTGAAAACATCTGATGTCTTCCATCTTTTAGGAGATACGTGGAAAAGCAAGCTTCAGAAAAGCAAGTTGTGCTCTTGACCAGTGAGAGATGTTTGAAGGAGGAAACACAATTATTACTAGAAAACCTGCATGTTTATCACATGAATTACTTTCTGGTTTTGAGATGTGTTCATAAGTTCACCTCTTCTCTTCCCAAATATCCACTAGGTCGACAGATCAGAGAGCTGTACCGCACATGTTTAGAAAAGAACATCCGGAATTCAGAGGAATATGCATCAGTCTTGCAGCTGCTGAAGATGTTGGCAAAGGATGAACTGATGACCATACTTGAGAAATGTTTCAAGGTTTTTAAATCTTCTTGTGAAAAGCACCTTGGCAGCACAGCTAAGAGAATACAGGAGTTCCTGGCCTAGTTTCAGAGCCTTGATGAAACCAAAGAGGTAGAAGATGCTTCTGGTTCATAGCCAAAGGGGCTTCAGAAGACAGACCTCTATCATCTTCAGAAGTCTTTACTGGAAATGCAGGAGTTAAGCAGAAGTAAAAAGCAAACCAAATTTGAAGTACTCAGAGAAAAGGTTGTGAACTTCATGACTGTCTAGTGAGAGAATACCTTCTGCCTCCTGAGACACAGCCTCCATGAGGTGGTGTGCTTCAGCACCGCCCATGCCCTTCGTGGGCATTTAAATGCTGCTCTGTGAATTGCCCTCCATACTGCACTCAACAATCCTTACTATTATCTAAAGAATGAAGCACTGAAAAGGGAAGAAGGGTGCATTCCAAATATCGCCCCAGACATCTGCATAGCATACAAATTGTACCTAGAGTGTCGCAGGCTAATTAACCTTGTGGAGTATTCACAGGCTTTTGCAACAATTTTGACAGCTGCTGAAAAAATGGATGCAAATTCTGCAACCTCAGAAGAAATGAATGAAATTATCTATACTTGGTTTATTAGAACTGTTTTTGAACTAGAACTTCTAGAACTTTTAGGATTTATAAAACCTACCAAACAGAAGACTGACCATGTGGCAAGGCTAACACGGGGAGGCTGCTAGAAAGCAAATGAGCGAAGCCAGAACTGTAAGATTTAGCTTAAGAGAAAAAGGTGACCAGTCATATTTATATACACTAGAGGAGTAGAGGAGCCTGTTTTGGTGAGAAGATACATGTGTAATCCTTATGTGATGTTTATCCAGAAAAGTACATTGCTAACCCCAAACAGGCATATATCAAAACATCTGTGGAATACTTCAGAGTCCAACAAATAATATATATAACTAAAACTGCTCACACATTTTACTGTACTTTCCACAAAGTCATTACTAAATTGTGAGTAAATCATTCTTGAACTTATAGTATATAAATGTAATGAATTCCTTTATCCAGGAGTATAAATTTTTAAAAAAGGTATTCACTTTGACTTATCAGTACCTGAAGAATATTTTCAGAATAAGCATGGTTAAGGTCCCTTTGCTGATTATAAAATAGCCAGTTCTTTATCAGAGATGGATTCTTCTTTTAGTCAGTGGCTTAGGTTGGATAACTGCATATTATTTCAACTTAATCTTTTATTTCAGTGATGGTCCTGTCAAATCTCATATTGGCATGACCAAAACTTCAGGCTAGGGCTTGAGATTAATACTGTGCTTATGAGATCCCATAGTCAGAAACTTTATAGTTTGGGAAGGAAACCCAGGATGCATTCAGCTCGCAGAGCTTTTAACACGTTCAGAGTGAGTCCAGCCTGCTCTAGCATGGTGGCAACAGCTCAGCAGTGCTAATAGGAGTAATAACTCACATTTGTCTGCAAGAAAATAGAAGTCACAGACAGAAAATAAATCAAGGTGGAAGTCGCTAAGTTCAGCCTCACTCTTTTTTTCATAATCTCATGAGTATTCCACATTTTAAGGAAAGCTACTCCTTCAGACGAAGGGAAGAAGAGAGTGTCCCAACCACTTTGTGCCAAGCATTGTGCAGAAACTTTCCCATGGAAGTTCCCAGTTAATCTTCATATTTCAGTGAGTTATTTTAATCCCATTTCGCAGATTTACATTATATTAGTCTCCAAAGGCTAAAACACTTGCCTCTGCTCACATGGTTAATAGGTGACAGAGTAAGCTTCCAAATCCAACATATGTCATAGTACATACTGACTGTTCACTGACCTGCAAAGAACTAAGTCACTGCCTTGAACAAAATGATTTTAAAACATCTTTCTTTCTGAGATGTGGCTTCAGATACATTTACCATGCCTTCTCAGTCCCTTACCATTTAAGTGTGGCTAATTCTATTCAATAAGATATTGAGTAGTTTTATGTGGCAGGTATGCTAGATAACAGAGGTATAATGTTGCATGATGTTATGGACTGATGTTATATGCCCCCAAAATTTACATGTTAAAATCCTAACCTCCAATGTGACAGTATAGGAAGCTGAGACATTTGGGTGGTGTTTAGGTCATGAGAGTGGAGACCACATAAATGGGATTGGTGCCCTTACAAAGGAGACCCCAGAGAGTTTCCTCATTTCTTTTGCCACGTGAGGACACAGAGAGAAGATTGCCATCAATGAACCAGGAAGTTGGCCCTCACCAGAAGCTGAATCCCTAGTGCCTTGATTTTAGGCCTCTCAGCCTCTGGAACTGTGATAAATAAATGTTTGCTACATGCTTGTTGTTTAAGCTACCCACTCTATGGTATTTTTGTTATAACAACTTGAATGGACTAAGGACAGATGAGGACCAGTTTTTGTCCCCACTTATTTTGTTATTTCTTCAACATATATTGAGCACTTGTATATGCCAAGCACTGAACTAGATTCTCAGAGCACAACAGTGAGTGAAACAGCTATAATTGCTGGAATGGCTTATAGTTCAATGAGGCTCATTGTCTTTGGAGGTGGTGATCATAGCCTCTGGCTGGTGATACATACTCTTCATTTCTGGCTGAGGTGATGGATTTTTACTTACTGACATACTTTTTCATTTTTTTAATCACACACTTATAAGACATCTGTAATGAAATTAAAGGTAAAGAAAGACAATGAAATTGAATATTTCAGAATTTAGTTGATCTTCTGATCAAATATTTTTCAAAATCTATGCTTTCGTTTGAACTAATGCTCAAGAGTCATGCTTAAGAAACAATTTAACAATTTTCAGTAAGAATGCGTTCACTGATTCTATTTCTCAAGGAGTTTTTTCCTATGAAGAAAATCTATCTCAAAGTGGTAGTCATTTATTGACCAAAGAATACATTTATCCACCTTTTCTGCTGGAAGTTTTCTAAAAACACCATTGAGAAAGTAGGATCTGAGCAATAAAGAGTTAACCCCAAATCAAATTAATAATAATTTTTAAAAATTTAACAGAGCCATCAGTGGTATAGAAATACAACATATAATGCATTATGTATTTACAAAGTAAGAGTCAATGTTAAGGGTGGATAAGATAGTTAAATAGCATGTTTATTTAATAAGCATGTACAATGAGTGTCTCTCCTATGAAACCATACTATATATTTTCAATTAAGGCATTATACTTAGCAGAGTAGAAAAATGATTATGGGAGTTTAATATCTTTAAAATAAATAGGTTCTGGTAACTTACCTAAGAGAAAAATATTTGGATGTGGTTTACAGATTACTTTTAGAAACTGATGATGAATTTCCCAGAGTTGTTTACCTGCTATGAACAATAACAAAAAATGTTATCTTCGCTGTTTAGAAGTACCCAGTCATTAAAAGGAAAGCCAGTGGAGGTGGGAGTGTTAACTGGGAAGGGCCACAAGGAGACTTTCTGGCTTGATAGAAATGTCCTGTGTCTTGATAGGGCTGGAGGTTATGCATATAAATTAATTGTCAAAAATCATGGGACTATGTTTTTAAGTTCTGTGCCTTTCACTCTATGAAAATTATAACTCAATGAAATTACTAGTAAAATTTTAAAAGTGTAAACTGTGGTAAAGGAAAAGACTTCTTGCTTATTTCTCAAAATCCTGGCTTGTACCTTGTTTCGACCCTCTGTCTCACATTATGCAAAGGCGTCTCAGGAAATGGAACACCAGCCTGTGGCTTGCCCTGGACAGTGGCCCAGTGTCTTATGCCATGGCCATATTTTACTGTTGAGATGGCAGAAAAATGGACTTACTGTGTGCAAGTGTGCTCATGTGCACACACGTATGTGTGTTCACATTGTGTATATGCAGCTGAATGTGTTCCATTCCTTTTTTGAGCCCCATTTTCTCCTTCTACCTAAAGGGAATCATAATATTGGCTCTGTCTTACTAAGAACACCTGTGATTTGGTTCAGTGAGATCACAGATTTGAAACATCTTCCAAAACTCTTAACATTGATGATTGTGTTCAAATTATTTTTTTCTGATTCAAAAACGGATGTGTTGCGGAAAGAGTGTAAATAAGTAGATATGTGTCCCTAAATTACCTATTAACTTTCTTCCCCTTAAAATTCCCAGGGTTTGTCTTTCTCAGAAAATGCTTCAGCAGGTAACACCATTTATGGCTGCTGCTTCTTTCTTCATAAACAGTCAAAAAAGGTGTCCTGGAGTTCGAGACCAGCCTGGCCAACATGGTGAAACCCCGTTTCTACTAAAAATACAAAAATTAGCTGGGTATGGTGGTGGGCACCTGTAATCCCAGCTACTCGGGAGGCTGAGGCAGGAGAATTGCTTGAACCTGGGAGGCGGAGTTTGCAGTGAGCCGAGACTGCACCATTGCACTCCAGCCTGGGTGACAAGAGCGAAAACTCCGTTTAAAAAAAAAAAAAAAAAAAAAAAGTGTCCTATCATCTCCTGAGCAGCATATACTTACTGACTGCCCACAATATGCTATTTTTACAGAGACTCTAGAGACATGTTTTTTTTTTTTTTTTTTTTTTTTTTCCTGGGTCAGTGGTACAGGTTGGTTCCTAAGCAAACTAGGCTAAAGATCAACCTACTGAGATTAGTTGTGTGGCCACTTCCTCCTGACCTCAAGTGTCTTTTCTGTACCAAGCATGTGTCTTCAACCTGGATGAGTTCCTCACCTATGGAAATAATTTCCAAGGCTTTTGTCTTCTAAGCTTGATCTCAATCTGCTGAAAGGGGTGGAGTGGATGCTTTTCAAGCAAATAATGCATTAGGACTCTTATTCCAGTGCCTCAGAAATATTTGAGTTGCTAGGATATGGGGAGTTATGATTGGAATATCCATTCCAATGGCAACTTTCCTTCCACAAAGATTTTCTGTAAAGAATTTGCTTTTGTACACCTTTACAACAACTATAAAAGTTTGAGTTGAGTACTTGGAAATTTAGTGAATCTACTCTCAAGGGTAATTAGAGGAGAGTCAAATAAGGATTGGGAATATCAAAAGAGTCAACATAGAGGTGGAACTGAAGTGTTTTTGTTTGTTTTTTGTAATAAAGCCTTGGGCAAGATTAAAAAAAAAAAAAAAAAAAAAAAAGTAGAAGCCTCTGTGTGCTGGGAGAGAGAGCCCTAAGGCTAAGTATGAAAACTTTGACCCGAACTTCTCAGTAGCCAAGCTTAGAATACAACCCTGGTGTCTGAAGTATGCCCAGCTACTTACCAATCACCCAGAACTTTTTCCATCTCAAATATTCATAGTTCCTATGTGTTTTTGAAATTTTGAAATATTGTAATCATAAAAACAGAAAGACATTACCATTTATGTGAAGGAAAGTCGCAAAACCAAATGCCTCTTGCCCTTCATCATGCCCATAAAACAAATGTACAAGGCTATCCTGGAGGCTGCAAGGGAGGTGAAACCCTGAAACTTCCAAAAGTTAGTAAATGATAATTAATTGCACAGAGGCCATTCTAATTTAGCATGCATAAGATATCATTAGTGCTATCTATATTGAGGGTTCTGTTTTTACTGTTATATTTTAGTAAATATAAAAATAAACCTTTCCTAGGTTTTACTCCTGATCTCCTTGCTACTATGTCTTTATTTTCCACAATGTCTTAGTTCTTGAAATACAAACCATTCTTCCATGATGTTTTTCAGAAACCTAATCCTAATGGTTAGAAAGTAAGGATTATATTGTATTATAAAATAGGTTATTATTGTCGTTGTGTGGGCAGAAATGAGAATTACATATTGTGATAAATATGAATGCAATTACAGCTTATAATCTTCCTGAGCCTCAGTTTCCTTATCTATGAAATCTGTGCATGTGAGCGAAGGTGATGGACTTAGTAGTAGTTAAAGCCTCTTCCACCCCTAACTTCTCAGTCTATTCACATTTCTCACAACTCTAAGTGCAAGAAACCAACTTCAGAGACAAGACTGCTAGTTCTTTCTCATTAAGATTGAATTTGCATTTAGAAAGTGTGAAATTTAGGAAAAAATAATTGCAAGAAAAACAGAAAAAGCAATGATATTTTTATGTCACTCCATTTACTTCCTTTTTCTGAAATCAAATAGTTCTAAATTCGTTAGCAAGACATCCATAATTTCCATGATATTTCTCTAAATTCCCTTTCTAATCCCATTTGTCCACTCATCCTGCAACAGGCAACCAGCTCACTAGTTCAGGTAATATGCTGGGGATTGCCCCCACCAGTTACTTGTGTATTTTCTCCTCCCATCCAGGAAAGCCCTTTCTTCTATCTGCTTATCAAAATTGTACCCATTCTTTATGGTCAAAGCTCAAACACTCACTTTTTTTAACTGGGTCTTTCTAATTAGACCAATCTTCCTTCTCTTTCAATCTCTAAGCATCTTAGAGGCACAGCCTATTAATGTTGAAGGGCTTATTTTATTATTTTTTATATTAAAGTTAAAATATCATATATAGTAGTTCCTGCTTATTCTCCCAGGGGATGTGTTCCAAGAACCCCAGGGAAAGCCTGAAACCATCAATAGCACTAAATCCTATTTATACATTTTTCCCATATATACACACGTATGAATAAAGTTTAATTTATAAATTAGGCACAGTAAGAAATTAACAAAAATAGCTGACAATAAGGTAGAACAAATACAACAATATACTGCAATAAAAGTTACGTGAGTGTGGTCTCTCCCACTCTGTCTATCAAAGTATCTTACTGTACTGTACTCAGCTATTTTTGGACCATGGTTGACCACGGGTAACTGAAACCACAGTAAGTGAAATTGTAGATAAGGGGGCTACTATACTTTTCTTCTTACGTTAAGAGCCTTTTGACAGCAAAATTTAGGTCTTCTTGTTTGTACTTTTTTATGCTTACACTTCATGCAAGTATTTAGCAAAATGCTTTTATAATGTCTTAAAAATAGTACCAGAGTAAGGTCGGAAATTTTGAGTTCCAGTTTTAGACCCTTTATCAACTAATTATGCAGCCATACACATATTATTTAAACTCTACTAACCTCAATTATCTCATGTAATATAAAGATAAAAACATCCACTCCACATGGAGGATTAAATGCCAAAGAGCTTTTAAAATTCTAAAATACTATATTACTTTAAGAATGAAAGTTATTAATGTTGTTCTTATAATTTTATTATTATGGTAGTCACTCAATGACTACTAAATGTGTCTTTAAAAATGAAAAAGCAAAAATAAGTAGATAATAAATGTCATATTTGAATTTGGTTATAACAGAATGGAATGACTATACTCATTTATTTTTTCTCTCTCCCCAAACTCTATTAAAATAAAATTAAAGGAAAGTTTTAGTAGCTAAAAAAGCAATATTACAAAGAGAAAAATGAGACAAGAACAGATAGGGATTTCTATGAACTTTTAGAAATTTGAAAGTGGATGAAGGAGTAATAACTGGCATAGCAGAGCAGGGGTCATTATACCCTCTAAACCTGGAGAAGGATATTTCAAGGAGAAATCAGAGGATCCTCCCTAGAAGCCCAGGAAAGACTTGCAGCTTACGGCACCTGGGAAGGTGTCAGTGAAGGAGGGATGGAAATGAAACTACTGTGTGTAGAGTGGTTTTTCTTCATATCCCCTCTGTCTTCTGTATTCCTGTGGTCAGACATTATTTCATTCCTATTCTCTTCTCCCTCCGTTCCTCCAATCCCAGGAGACCAGAAGTTTTATGCTAAGGAACTGAACCTTAGAGTTTCTGGACTTGAGTGCACCGGGCACAGGGAAGGATGGAGGTCAGATGTGGGACCAAAAATATAGGGAGATGAAGTGAATGTCTGCATTTTGTATGGTAATGGTAGTGCTCTCAACTTCCTTTCTTTCCCTGCTCCTAAATACAAGGAATAAGGCAGTTATCTTCAAAGCTAGAGACTGGAAGATTCCTCTCTGGAAAAAATAAGGAGAGAGTTCAGGGATATGACACACAGATAATGACATATGGAGGTTCTCCAATTGGGTTGGGGGCAGATAATGGGTAAAAAACAGGCAAAAAGCAAAACAAAACAAAACAAAACCTGTTTGTCATCTCATTTCTCTAAAGTGAAGCAGAGAAGTTAAAGCCAACTCTTCCCCACTTGCCATCCTCCCACACAGGGAATCTCTAATTTGCTTTTTACTGACTCATATTTAAATATGAAGTAGCATTTAGTAAAGGAATATCTTTAATTTGAGGAGAAAGGCGGGGGTGGGGAGAGAAAGTGGGAGAGAGAGAGAGAGGGAATTCTACTAAAAAAGTAGAATTGAAAATTTCAAATAAAACTATAATATATTTAGACAGATAAAAGATAAGGCTGAAATCTTGAAATAAGTACAAGATATGATAAAAAAGGTGTAACTGGAGAAAATTTTTAAAAATCAGTAAATTAAAATGATGATTGCTTATATGAAAAAATATTTAAAAATAAGGTTCCAATTGTTTTTTTCCAAAATATGAACTAAAAAGCAAATGTGGAAAGACAGCATAGGAAATAAGAAAGTGAGATCATTTGAGAAGCTCTAACATCCAACAAATAGATGTGTAACAGAGAAGAGAAGTTTGTTTTTCTGCAACTAACTAGACACAGAGATAAATATTTCTAGTTCGACTGACTGACTGAGTCTTCTGCTGATTGCAAAAACATTGCCAGCTATAAATCAGCTCATCTATAGCTTGTCTATTCCTCACTATATAAGTAGAAGTCAAGAACACCCTGCCAAGACTCTCTGATCTTGGGATCTAGGGTGCTCTTCCTATTGCTATAATGTGAATAGAATAAATGTCCTTACTTATTTTTTTCTTTGTCAATGGAGACAGACAAATTAGAAAAGAATTAATAGAATACGTTGTCAAAAAAGTAAAAAAGGAAGTCTCCAGACTGTGGGCCCAGAGGGCCCATCTCAATAGGTGGAGAAACAGTCATGTGAAGGTCATTGGGAATAAAAAGAAGAGCCTTAAAAACTTCCATCTACTGTCTTCGTCCATTTTGTGCTGCTATAACAAAATACTCAAAACTGGGTAATTTATGAATTACAGACATTTATTTCTCACAGTTCTTGAGGCTGGGTAGTTCAAGAGCAAGACATCAGCAGATTCCTCATCCAGTGAATGCCTAGTCTCTGCTTTCAAAATGGTGCCTTGAACACTGCATCTTCTGGCAGGGAGGGACATTGTGTCTTCACATGGCAGAAGGCAGAAGGGCAAAAATGGTTGAACTATCTCCATCAGACTCTTTTATAAAAGCTTCTAATATCATTCATGAGAGAGGAGCTCTTGTGGCCTAATTATTTCTTATAGGCTCCAACTCTTAATACTATCACATTGGCAACGCCTGAATTTTGAAGATGATATATTCAAACCATAGCACCTACAGAGGACCAGGAATGAGAATGGAATTGGATTTTCAACAGCAATAATAAACTCTAAAAATTAATAGAGAAATGTTTTCAAACTTCTGAAGAAATATTATTTTTAACCTGGATATCTAGTATCAGACAAACTTTCAGTCAGACATAAGAATAGAATTAAAATAAATTTCTCAGCAAGCTATTTAATAACTACAAGCACCCTCTAGTAATTAGAGGGTGTACTTCAGAAAAATACAGAACTAAATAAAGAAGCATGTGTATGATTCAGGAAATAAGGTATCTCCCCCAGAAGTGGGGTAATAAGAAAATTTAAGATGATGAGAATATGATCAGTTATACTGAATCAGGAAAACAGAGAGCTCTAAAGAAGGGTGACCATAGAGGAAAAGAAAATCATAGGTTATTTATATTTAAAAAATGTAGTAATGTAAAAAATTTGTTGAAGTATTTCTGAAGAATTGGTGATAAATATATAGAAAACCCATAAATAAAAATAATTTATACACAAAGGATTATAAATTATTCTACTATAAAGACACATGCCCATGTATGTTTATTGCAGCACTATTTATGATAGCAAAGACTTGGAACCAACCCAAATGGACATCAGTTATAGACTGGATAAAGAAAATGTGACACCTTTACACCATGGAATACTATGCAGCCATAAAAAAGAATGAGTTCTGTAATCCCAGCATTTTGGGAGGCTGAGGCGGGTGGATCACCTGAGGCCAGGAGTTCAAGACCAGCCTGGCCAACATGGTGAAACCCCGTCTCTACTAAAAATACAAAAATTAGCCAGGCATGGTGGTGGATGCCTGTAATCCCAGCTACTCGGGAGGCTGAGGCAGGAGAATCACTTGAATCCGGGTAGCGTTTGCAGTGAGCCGAGATTGTGCCACTGCACTCCAGCCTGGGCGACAGAGTGAGACTCCGTCGCAAAAAAACCAAAACAAATAAAAAAATGAGTTCTTGTCCTTTGCAGGGGCATGGATGAAGCTGGAAAGCATCATCCTCTGCAAACTAACACAGGAACAGAAAACCAAACACTGCATGCTCTCACTCATAAATGGGAGCTGAACAATGAGAACACATGGATTCAGGGAGGGGAACATCACACACTGGGGCCTATCCAGGGGTTGGGGGAAAGGGTGGGGGAGAGCATTAAGACAAATACCTAATGTGTACAGAGCTAGATGATGTAAAACCTAGATGACGGGTTGGTAGGTTTAGCAAACCACCATGGGACATGTATACCTATGTAATAAACCTGCACGTTCAGCACATGTACTCCAGAACTTAGAGTAACATAAAAATAAAAAAATATATAATTTGAAATAGAAGTGAACAGCATCTATTTTTCTACTCATTGTATTTTTATCAAATCTTTGACTTGATTTAACCAAAAACTGTGACATTTTGGAAGATGGAAAAGGGAAAATGTATATGGATAAGAGTCAAAACCTCATCTACGAAGAGAGAACTAAAAAAGTGTCTAAAATGGAAAAAAAAATCAAGAAATGCTAGTATAAGTAATTTGCTTATATATTGGTCATTAACAGTGGAAACACACAAAAAGGTGCATAGTTCAAATATGTGCAAGTCTAAAAGTTGGGGGAGAGGTGAAGCAAGGTATAACTTTTTTTTTCCCCACCTTTCATCCTCCCAGTAGTACTTAACTTCTTAAATCATGTTCATGTAGCAATTTTATAATAATAAAAGTGAATTCAGAAAAATTAAAATAAAAATGTTCCATATTTGAGAAGCAAAAAATACATCATCATAAAACTTGGTCATTAAACTAGAGTTTTCTTCAGCCTGTTCGCACTACACGAGCCGTGGATTATGTGCACAGAAGCAATGATAGCATAGCCCATTGAGCATTTTTGAGTTTAAATAAATCTTCCACAATTGGAACTCCTGTGCAATGGGAAGTAAGTTGGTAAAGGTTATTGAATTGAAAAACCTGAAATTTCTAATTGTTACAGTTCATCCTGGGTATGTGTCAGAATAGTTTCTCCTTTTTGGATTATTTAATTTTTAGAATATCAGAAGACAACTGAATGCTCAAAAACAATAATACTGTTACAAGTCAAAATAAAGTGAGAGCTTGAGAGTGGTCCAAGAAAATACCTGGCCATGTTTATATCTGGGAGAGAAGAACAGTGAAGAAAACTGCCATTTACTGAGCACTTACTATGCACCAGCTCTAATCACTCAACTCGTTCTGTTCTTGCAACAGCTTTCTGAGACAAATTACCACTTTCTTTGTGGAGATGAAGAAATGGAGCACCAGAGAGGTGCTCTGTTAATAACCTGTTTCAGTTCACACAACAGTAAGAGGTAGAATACTCTTTTCCAGGCTTGAAACTGCTCTCAACCACCTGGTTATGCCATCCCTTAGGACTGGGTTTCTTCCTCCTACCATCCTTAAACACAATATTCTCCAACTGGGGTCCAGCAGCCACAAGGGTGTGGCCCAAATGAGCAACTGATGTGCCAAGATATTGATCTCCTGAGTCCTTTAAGTATGCAGGGGAGGTAGAGCCTGGCCCCTTACTCAAGTGTCCCATGCTAGTGTCATCATCATCTATGCGCATCATGATGTGAATGAGGTTGGAAACTTTACTCTAGGCAACAATAAATCAGCCCCCTACAATTTTTTTTTTTTTTTTTTTTTTTTTTTTTTTTTTTTTTGAGCCAGGGTTTCGTTCTGTTGCCCAGGCTAGAGTGCAGTGGTTCAATCTTGGCTCACTGCAACCTCCACCTCTAGGGCTCAAGCAATCTTCCCACCTCAGCCTCCCCAATGGCTGGAACTACAGGCGTGTGCCACCATGCCTGGGTTTTTTTTTGGATTTTTGGTAGAGATGGGGTTTTGCAATGTTGCCCAGGCTGGTCTCGAACCCCTGAGATCAAGTGATCCACCTGTCTTGGCCTCCAAAGTGCTGGGATTACAGGCATGAGCCACGGCACCCGGCCTATACTTCAATTTGTAAGGTATCTCTGCTCAGACTTTTCAGAACTGCTTGGAAAAAAAAAAAAAAACATTGTATTGGGCAGGTAACTCTTTATTGAAATAGAAAATTTTGACTTAAGGAAGGTCACATATATCAACCACTTCAATACCCTTGTTTTTCAGACAATACAATGGGTCTAGACAAGTAGATAATAGAATACAAGTAGACAATACAATGGGTCCAGATAACTAGACCTAGCCTAGAGAGGAAAGGGCTCCTCCTTCTGTTGTCCTCACCTACCCTGTGAAGCAGGAGAGCAGGGATGTTGTGGCTGTGCTCCTACACTTCTTTTTTTATTGGAGACTGGGTCTCATTCTGTTGCCCAGGCTGGAGTGCAGTGGTTTGATCTTGGCTCACTGCAACCTCCACCTCCCGGGCTCAAGCAATCTTCCCACTTCAGCCTCCCCAATGGCTGGGACTACAGGCTGCCAGCTGCATGTCTGACCAGATGGCATTGCAGCAGCTGGTTGCTGGCCCATCTTTTCTTTTAGAAAGGGAACTCCACAGGAAGAAGCACCAAGTCCTATATATCTGTATGTGTCCAGCACTGGAACAGTGGCTGGCACATAGGAAGCAGTCAATATTGGTTAAATAAAGGGATGACTAAATAAAGAAATATGTTCAAGGGATTGAAATTCAAGCTTTATTTCCCCAACTTGCTAGCTGTCAGATCTCAGACAAGTCATTTATATTGGCAAACGGGAATAAAGGAACTATGTCTTAGGTAATCACGAATTACATGAAATCATCATCATTATGATAAAATAATAGCAACTAATATTTTGTGTGCATTTACTATGTGACAGGCAAAGTTACAGTGTTTTGCAAATATTAACTCATTTAATTTTAAGTGCATGTATATGAATACATTCATATAGTCTATGTATGAGACTGGTTAGAGCTCCCTTTCTAATATATTTCTCACTGCATTTGAATTCAGTTTGGGGCATATTTGGTTTCAATTTCTGGTACTCCCTTGGGAGCAGATAGAATGGTGCAGATGACTTAGACTGAGACTAAGTGTTAGAGCGCTTATCCTGCTGTTCTGTGAAAATGACACTGGGGGATAGAGAAAGTGATGGGGGATCACATTTCTTATAATGGCTGGCTCTATCTGCCTTAAGAAAGAGAGAAAATTAGTATTCTCCTAATAGACGGAATGTCACAGAAAAGTTCAACCTTCTTCATAATACTGTAATTAGTATTTCATATACTATAATTTTACTCTTGATGAGATAAGCACTTTCTGAAGAAATTTCAATATCTATGTTGCTAGTGCTAGCAAAAAAAAGCAATTTAAAATGACACATTTTAATACATAATAGCTGCCCCAACCTTTTGATATAGCAGCATGAATATCAAATTCTCTGGGAGAGAATGAGGTTTGAGGTGTCTTCAAGGGGTTGGTGCCTTTATAAAGAACACAACACGTATCTGCTGAAGGGAGCCAACCTCAGCCCCCTGGGTCTTTTAGTGATCAGACTGGTGAGAAAATTCCCTTCAGCTAATCTTGTCATAATTCAAGCAGACTTAACCACACGACATGCTAGGAACCTAGTGGCATTGCTTGTAGATAAGCAGGAAGAAGGGTTACAATAATTTTGAGTCACCTACCATGTACTAGGCATCATGCTTTACAAACAGTATGCCATTAATCCTCATAGTATAGATGAGAAAAGTCAGTGCTCAAAAGAGTGAACTTACGACTGAACATGTAAGACCAATAGGTATTAACCCACATCTACCTAATTAGAAAGTCCATTCTCTGAACATTGCAATAGGCTGCCCCCCTGAAACGGGTTGTTTATAACAGAATTGCTTGGTGAGTGAATCTGATCCCTTAGCTACATTCACTGAGGATAAGTCACTGAAAAGAAAAATCATGAACACCAAAATTTTCCAGTGTATTTAAATAGCACTGATAGGGATATATATGCTCTGAAAATATCCTAGCTGATAAGACAGCCAGGGGTTGGAACAAAGAAATGTTATCTTTGGTTTGTTGTATTTTCTATGGCTTTCAAGTTAAGACTGCCTGCAGTGACCATAACAGAAATGGCTGGTGATTACAAATGCTCATAAGCATCCTCAACACATACATTTTTCTGAAAAGTAGCATAATAATATTGCTTCGGCATTGTACTATCTTCCTGTGAGTTGTTAGTTCAACAGATAACTTTGATCATTTTCCAAAACAGCTATCAGAAATGTACAGATTGAGGCAGCTACTGGGCACTGCAGGTTGGGGGTAATTAAACCAGGTTTCCTCCACTTGGATGGTGCTCCTGACCAGTGCTAATGATTATCATCACTGCATGGACAGCATAAATACTAGTGCTATTATCGCTGATAGTATGAGGAGGAAGAAGAGGAATGAAACCAGAAAGGGGAGCCAGAAAAATGACAAGGAAGGAAGTGGAGATTATTTATATGTTATTTACTATGTCGTGTTCATTTATGTGCTCAGCATGTAGCATGTTTGCTGGTAAATAATTGATTTCAATTAAGAATTATCAAAGGCATGGAAGTGTTTACAAATGGATGAATGGCTAAACACCAAGAACTACCCTCATGTTTTACTTTGTTGGGGTTGTTTGGATTTGATACAAAATATCAGTTACTGGGTATCTTAAACCAAAGAAATTAATTTTCTCAGTTCTGGAGGCTATAAGTCCAAGATCATGACACCAGCCAGGTTGGTTTCTTCTGAGGCCAGTCTCCTTGGCTTCTATACACCTGCCTTCTCGCTGTGTACTCAAATGAACTTTTTCTCGGTGTGCAACATGTCCCCGGTATCTCTTCCTCTTTTTTTTAAGGACATCAGTCCTATTGAATTAGAGCCCAACCCTTATGATCTCATTTAACCTTATTTACCTACTTAAAGTCACTATATTCAAGTACAATCACGTTGGGGGTTAAGAATTCAATCTATTAATTTTGGGGAGAGTATTTAGTCCGTAACACCAGAAAATTCAATTGTAACTTGAATGCTATCTTTATCGTGAATTACTTCCTGATTCTTTCAGTTAAAATTACTATCTCTATCTTGAGCTTTCCTGTCACATTATAAATACCTATGCTAGAACTTCATCAGTTTGCCTTTTGTTTGAATATAACAGAAACCTCCTAGCTGGCCTCTTTGTCTTTGGTCTTACTCTCCTTTTTCCTCTCTCATTCTGCATAGCTGTCAAAGCAAACCCACTAGAATGCTCATGAGATTGTGTTATTTCTCAGCTTTAAACTCATCAATGAGTTTATGAATATAAGTACAACTCCTTAAGATGAGGTCAAAATCTCTGCACAATTTGAAACACCGTCTGTGTAATACAACTTGTCTTCCAAACCTCTCTACATCACACTCTGGCCCCCCTATATCAAAGGAACCTCTGTTGTTCCAGATGTCTTGGCTGTAACCATGCTATCCTTGCTTCTCATGGATTCCTGGTCCAGAATTGTACCCACTTCATTGCAGTGGCCTATGGCCATGCACATGCACATACACCTCGACCTCGCCAAGATTAAAAACATCCCTTTCTCCTCCACTCAAACTCTTCTTGTTCTTTCCTTTGTGCTTTCAAATGTTCATTCCACTGTAAAGTGTGCCCTAGGTGGGAGTCACAATAAGATGTATGTAGGAATAAGAATACACATTAAAATCTTGGCAGGAGTAGTTCCGACTGATGATAACAATCAGACCAATGTTATTAGATAACAACTCTGGAACTCTGGAAAAGAAAATGGAAACTCTGGAAAGGAAACTCTGGAGAAGAAAAATCTGAAGGCATATGACAGAAAATAACAGGAGTCAGATATGGCAAGGGAGGTATTTATTCTTGAGCCATCTTTGATGGCTTTTGTCTAAGAACAGGCCCCATGGGTGCCATACCCGGTAGATTAAACTCAGTTGGAAAACATATCATTTTAGTGACTTGAAGAACCAGAAGAGAAGGGTTATTGTGATAGCAACAGTGTAAAAGTGAAGGAGAAAATCCAAGAAAGGAGAAAGCCAATGAACAGGAAGGCTAGGTTCTATACATAAAATGTGCCCAAATCAGTTTAATCTTTGAACTATGCAGGTGCAAGGTAGATCCAAGCATCCCAAATGAGTAAAAGATGAAAACAGAGATTTCAGTTGATGCATACCAGAGGAAGGCCAAAGTTTGGAGTTTGAGTTCAGTCAAGTTAATTGTTTGTCAAAGAAATAAATGAACTTCAAGTAAATATATTCAAAGAAACATAACAGAATGCAGAGTCTGTACAATATATGAACCACAGTGTTTGAGGCACAATGCTGGAGGTCAAGGGAGACCAAAAAGCAGTGTCTAGCAAACAGTGACAACTATGGCCTCTTCAAAAGCAGGCTGAGAATAAAGATGTGTTAGATAAATGGAAATGGACAGGATTTGCCTCCAGCAGACCTATACCACAGAAAATGTTGGAGGGAGTTTATTAAGACAGAAGTAAGATTACAACAGATGGAAAACCCAAGAAGGAATACAAAACACTGGAAATGGTAAAATGTGGGTAAATATTAAAGACTACATTTCCTCTAAAATATATATGACTGTTTAAAGAAAAAAATGATACAAATTGGATTGTGAAGTTTACAATATGCATAAATAACAATACATATGACAATTCTAGCATAGGGAAAGTGGAGGTGTTAAGTAGAATTACAAGGTTCTTAAATAATGTGGTACAACTTTAACTCTGAGTAGACAGTATGAGGTTAAGGATGTATACTTTAATCCCTAGAACAGCCACTAAAAAAAAAAAATGTAATAAGTCAATAAATTAAAATAAAGTTCTAAAATAATATTTAATTAATACAACAGAAGACAGAAGATAGAAAAAAGAAAAATTAAAAATAGGTGGAAAAAATAAATAAAATGGTAGACATAAACCTAACCATATCAGTATTGCATTAAAAGTTAAAAACATATTATATTAAAACTAGGTAAACAACAAGTTTGCATTTTGAGTACTTGTTCAACACCAGTGTGGTGTTAATGGGGCACAAGCCCAGGCCCAACCATTTAAGTAACAGTGTTCCTCTGACACATAATAGTTATTCCATAAACAAGAGGATCTACGGCTCAAAAAACTCATGTAACGGTTTCTTTATTTGAAAAAGTTTTCAGTTCATTTTCTAATGTTTCTTACATATATATTTTTCAAGACATGTTGCAAAATAAACGTAAAATACCAATATATTTGAAAAGCTATATATATTTCAAATATATTTGAAATCAATATACTTGTAGTTTTAAATGTGCTAATGTACACATTGATAAACTAAACATTTCACCACCAATCCTTTATATTTTTGTTTAACTTAATATTAATAGAACATTTGACAAGTCTAGTGTCCTCCACATCACACTTTGGGAAGTAGTGCCTGAGACTCCTCACCCTCTGTCTCTGTTCTGTGGAGGCCTGTACCAACCGCAAGTTGGCAAGCATCGTACTGAAGAAAGAAAAGACCTTATCCAGCTATTTAGAGGAGACGTGACAAATTACAGTGACAGAATACCTTACATTATACAGATTTTACTGTCTCTGGAACACTCCTGGTTATTCTTTTCATGTTTCATCTTCATAGTGACCTGATGAAGATAACAAGGAAGGTCTCTCTATTGCTTTTGCCACTACTAATGACCATCATCAAGTGGGGATTTCAAGAGGTGGGGCTGCAGGAATTATGTGGGCACAGGAATTCGGTGACTCAACATGTTTATCCAGACAGGGGATCCACAAAAATTATTAGCCTTAAGCTCTTACCCACCCTAGGAATGTCCCTGTCTAAACTATAAAAAGAGTTTTGATTACCCAGGCTTGAGAAAGTTAGTCAAATGTCCTGAGGAAACCTGGTTTCTTCTTTCATAAATGGTGTTAAAATTATCCTGGTATTTTATTGAGAAATAAATTACATCCATAAAGAAATGAATAGAATATATATTTATTAGTCTTTTTCTAATATTTCTTATATATTTTCTTTTCCAAGACATATTGCAAAATAAACTTAAAATATGAATATATTTTAATACAGTAAAACAAACACAAACTTTAAATATCTGGACCAAGAATATTGGGAACAGCTGTAGCTAGCATTTGAGTTTGGGTATGGCAAATGCCAAAGCCCACACAGCTTGATGCATAGCAGGTGAGGAACCATTTCAGTTTTTCCCCTTTCTCCTTTCCTTAGGAAAACTTTTTTTCCAACCACCCTTTATATGGCTCTGACTCTGTATGTAGGAACTTTCACCAGTGTGTCTACGCACAATCAAAGCATATGTGCATTTGCCTTTCTAGAAAGAGGGATAGGAGCCCTAAAGCCAAAATTATGTCAAGGCATCTTTTCGGGCACACAGTGAAGAGCTTCAACCAGCCTGCTGAGACTTTCACAACTACCCTATAATTCATCGTTAAATACTTTCAGGAGCCTGGGAATCGCATTGAACATGATTAAAACTCCCATGAAAAATCACACTGCCCACCATTGTAATGGTTTAATTACTGATGATAACAGCAGTTGTATGTCGATGAGCTCCAGTCAAACCTTCCAGCAGCTTGTAGAAATACGTGCCTTCTAGCCTAAGATGGGATGGAGTCTAAGGTAGACATAACGTATGCTATCCCTTTCTTTTCTCTTTCCCCTTCTTTATGAACCTGGAAGATACTGTAAATTTATTTCAGAGAGTCAACGTAATTTACTTAACCACCTTTGCTTTTGTTTAACTCTCCCTTTACTTCCCTGTTTCTGCTTGACACATGAAATTAATAATTAGGGTGAAAAATTATAATCACACCCAATAAAAGGCATCAGTTGACTGGGTTATCAGAGGTATTCCCTGGAACCAGGATTCCATGTGGTGAGGGCTTTCAGGTGCTGGTTTTGATTTTTCCCAGTGTGCATTTTGCTCCCACAGAGCTCTCTTAGAAGCCTACAGAAAAATGGGGAATGCAGATAGAATTGCATGCTGAGCTAATTAGGCTTCTACACTCAATTCTTTTGTCAGAGTGGAGTAGTTTTGGAGGGGAAGAGTAAAGCGCATCTTTACTCCAACACCTCATTGCTTCCCTATGCCAAGCAATATTGGAACGACTCTCTCTGCAGCATTGGCCCATTGGTCATCATGGTGGGGTGCTAATTCTTTAAGCCTGAAGCATATGGCAATGAGCTTGCACTCTGGAGTTTAAAAGAAATTAGACTTGGCTAAAGTTAATTGGATTTAAGTTACAGAGTGTTATGGACAAAGTACAGGCCTTGCAGTCCCCTAGACCACTAGTTCTGTTACCTACTAGCTGTGTGGCATTGGGCAACTCTTTCCACTTTTCTTGATAGTTGTTTATGCATTTATTTGTCAAATGAGTATGTGTAATGTACTCTTTGAAGTAATACTCAGTATTAAATAAAGAAATGTAGGTAAAGTATTTACGCCTGGTACCTTGTAGTTTCTCAGTGCACAATAATACCCTTTAATTGCATACAAATATTGGCAAATGCTCCTTTAGCCCTCTTTCTATTTTTCTTCCAATTTAGGAGCACTACGATCCTATAAGTGGGATTCAGTTTGTGGGGAATAGAGGCCAGGGCTTCCTGCATGTGGAGACTGCCATGTTTGTGCAAGACTGCAACCAGCCCAGAAGCTGTCTTTACAGGAAACACAGAGTTAAGTTTCCTGTGGAAACAAGCAGTAATGTTATCTTTTGGAGAAAAGCAATATTAATACAGGAAGATCCTGATATAACATGATGTGAAATTGCTAACATAATAAAGCTATATGACATTTCTGCCTCAGTGTGAGTTCTTTCTAGAAGTCAACCTAAGAAAAAGAATCCAGGTAAGTGAATAAATGAGGTTTCTCTCTCCATCTTGGAGTGGTCCATGATGTTCAATATAAAGGATGACAATGTTTTCCCCTGCAAAAACCATCCTACAAATTCTTGCTTCTCCCCTTATCAGCTCAGCGACTAGCCAAGACAGGGGAAAATAATACCTACACACTCCGGATGTTGCTTAGCACATACATGAGAAGCAGTGGGGTAAAGTGGCTAATACTGTAGTTTCTGGAGCAAAATTGTCAAGGTTCAAATCCTGGCTCTGCCACTTAGAGGCCATGTGACTTTGCACAAGTCACTTAACCTCTCTCAGGTTTGGCATCGTCATTTGTAAATTTGGAAATAACAGTACCTAATCATTAGGCTTGCTGCAGAGTTAACACTATAAAGTGCTTTGAACAGAGCTTGGCACAATGCAAGTGCTCAATAAATATAAGCAATTGTGTCTCAGACATGTTAAACTTTGCTATCCTTATATTCAATAATACATTCTGGCTTGCCAAATTGGGAATAACTATTTTTGAGTTAACCCAAATATGAGTATCTGATCAGTGTATTGAAAATGTAAAGCAATGCTATTCCAATTATAGCACTTAATTGTGGTTAGTTTTTCTCTACATGCTTCTTTATTACAAGACTGAATTCTTTGAGAACAGGGACTGTCTGGTTTTCTTCTGCATTCAGAGTGCCTAACAGTATGTTTGGCACAGAGTGGGTAGTCAATAAAACTTGGCTGAAAGATTGAATAATAAATTGACTAGGTAATTTATGAATGAAGCAAAGAATGATTGAAAGATCTACACCATTTGTGTTCACACCCTCCCTCTTTCCTTATGTCTCCATGATTGTGTGTCTCTCAGAGATAATTCATTCTGCATTGGGGTTAATGATAAAAGAGGCCATTGTGAGAAGGGGCCAGCTCTCAAGCCCAGTCACTCCCTTCCTCATTGCATCTGCTTGTGTTTACATAAGCAGAAAAAAAAGGCATGCATTATGTTTTTATGAGCCTTGCGATTTATTCTGTTTTGTTGTCAGACCTTTGGGAATGCATTCTATAAACTTTATTGAGACAAGGTATCTAGAGACGTTTGCATATGTCTGAGATCAGCACGATATTACTTTTTAATGCACTTTTGACTTTGCAGGCAGAGGATACAGTAAAAAATGTAAAACAGCAGTCGCCAGGGTTTTTATTACCTGAATTTTGCCTTCCTGGTTTCAAAACAAGCGTCTCATTCAAATGAAATAAACGAATAAGCATTAGTTTGGCCTAGTATAAATGGGATATTTCTGTCATTGGGTTAGAAACAGAGCTTTACTCCATGACAACAGGTACAGGGCATAGGGTGGATAGCATTCTTGTCAGTTGGGATCAGTGCCAGCTCTCCATTCTCTATATATTAGAAAAACAACCATATAGTGTCTGGCAACAAGGAACATGATTGCAAATCCAGACTCACAGAGTCTCAGATAAAGAAGGAACTTAACTTCTACCTTGGGGAGAAAAAAATTTCAGGGAGGTTTGGGGATGTACCATGGTCACATAGTCAGTGCCTTGTCCTTATCATACAGTGGGAAAGAGGTGAAGGTACTCAGGGCTGAAATTGAAGTATGAAATCCCGATCATGAGGTCAGGGCTAGAGCAAGAAACTGGACAACAAGGAGGCTAGATGTTGCCAAGTACAAAGGAAAAGTACTGAAATGATGACAAATTCCAGCAATACTGGTATAAGAACAAAAGCCTGCTTGTTAATCTGAGGTCAAGCAAGACAGGCGTTGATAAGGAGGCAAGACGTGGAGAAGAAATGCTGGGAAGAAAGTGGGTGAGGAGCAGCTCTGAGGCACATGGTCTGCTCTGCTCAGCCCTCTCTCCTTGGTAAATGTGGCTGTTGCAGAGAAGAGAAGGCAGCTAACAAATTCAGGCATGGAGCTCCAACATTCATCTGCCATCTGCAGCGCTTGGCCTTTCCTCTTAGACCAGACCACCCAACCACAATGTTAGAAGTTTATATATATATATATACTCATATCTTTTTTTTTTCTGGAATTTACCCATAGGTGAGCAGCTACTTGAAGGTTAATTGAACAAATCTTTTCAAGAAAACTGACCCTTGGAAACAACACTTCAGGAAAGTTGCAGCAGAATTTTTCACTTTAAAATTTCTAATCACAGAAAAATCCTAGGTTTCAAAGAATCAAATCATCGATGTTTACGGCTCAGGTGGTTTTGTGGTAAAATAAAAGGAATTGAGACATTAAAATTTGGATCTTTTAGGAATTTCAAGTAAAAGAGAAACAATCCTTCAATATTAATTTTTTATCCCTACATATAATAAACTTTGAAGGTTACAGAGTGCTTTCTCATCCTTTACAATAATCTTTGGTAAGAACAGGGAGGTTAATTGATTTGCCTGTGATTATAAAGCTAGGAAGTGACACAGCTAGGATCTGAATCCATGTCCTTTAGATAATATGGTGGCATTTCCTTCCCACTGCATACCCTCTAAAAACATTTGTGCTTATATTAGTGGGAAATGGGAACATTTTAGTGTTCATAAATAAGTGGATGTGGCTCTCCCTTAAATTAGAAGCCGATTTTATACCTCAGGTAGAAAGTCATTTGTTCCACAAATGTAGTTGTGTTTACATGTGTTTTGTGCACATTATCTATTAGCCCAGATTGCTGAGGGAGAAGGTGGGGTGGGAGGGAGGGGAAGAAATTACGGTGAAGAATATAACCCTGGTTTTAGAATTACACCTCCTGGTTTAGTATTTGGGCTCCACTGATTATTGACTGTATGTTTTCATAGAGTTGACATCAGGAAGCCTTCCCTGACCTTTCCTATCCCTCCTCTGCCCTTGCCATGGCTGGGCTAGAGGCCCTCCTTCTGCTTATAAAGCATCCTCGGTTACCTCTGTCATATGATTTATCATTCTATAAAAAAGTTTGTTGAGGACAGGGGCTGGGAAGGCTTATTGTCTCACCAAGGCCTAGCCCTGTGCTTGATATATGGTGTGTTCTCTATAAATATTCGTCTATATACTAGATACCTTCCATTTGCCTCTTCATGTCTGCCTTCCATCCTTTCCCACTCTGCTTTCTGCCCTAGGAGAAGGTCCCTAAGGGCTGTATTAATAGGGCTCCTATGCCCTCTGGTTCCACTGAGCTCAGCCAAAGGGGAACCTGAAGAAGGGAACAGTGGAAGATAGAGTAAGGTCAGAATATTTCCCCAGAAAAAACCACTAGGGCTGGCCATGTCCCTTGATCAAGTGTTACTGTTCCTTCCAAGATGGGCTCTACATGTCTTTCTCTCATTCTAGGCTCTAGTAACCTCCCATCCATTCCCTCAAGCTTTCAGAACTAGGGAGATAACAGCTCTCTTCTGCTACCCCTCAGGTTTGTAAGACTGTCTTTAATAGTTCCCCTATATTCTGTCTATTCTTTCATAATTAGTCCCCTTAAAAAAACTCTTTTAATTAAAATATTCACTAATTTACTGATTGATATATTTGACTGAATAAATTTTTGCTCTTAATCTATCCTTAGCTATGGTTTCCTTATCTGTAAAACGGGGATAAAATGTCTTAAAACATAGCTTTTGGGTGATTAAACCAAATAATATATATACCATGCTTGGCTCAGTGTTCCACATAAAATCAACACCTAATTGTGTTCAATTATAATAGTGGTAATGACAGTAATAATAAGATAACTGCTGAGGTCAGGAGTTCAAGACAAGCCTGGCCAACATGGCAAAACCCCGTCTCTACTAAAAGTACAAAAATTCGCCAGGTGGCAGGCGCCTGTAATCCCAGCTACTCAGGAGGCTGAGGCAGGAGAATCGCTTGACCCCGTGAGGCAGAGGTTACAGTGAGCCAAGATCACACCACTGCACTCCAGCCTGGGCGACAAGAGCGAGACTCTGTCAAAAAAAAAAAAAAAAAAAAAAGATAGCTGATTTGATATGGTCAACCAGCCTAATTATAGATACATGGTGAGATGAGAGCCGATAGGCTTAATGAGACCTTAAAATGCGTCACGAACTTATTTATTTATGTACCAAACACTTACAGAGCATGTTCCCAATGTTAGCTGCTAAGAATACAGGGGCAAACAAGAGAGACCTGCCCACTGTTTTTACCATTGCATTAGCGGAAGCTGCTATCATCTCACCTGAAACATAGCACCCTCCTAACTTCCTTCCCTAACTCCACTTTGCCAGTCCCAAGACCCCATCTGTCTTCAATATAGAGGTCTTTCAAAAACATAGATCGTGTCCATCTTTGTTTAAAATATGATGATGGCTCCTGAAAGGTACTGGGATTAAATCCACTCTCCTAGAGCCTGACGTGGGCTGGCTCTTGCCTAGCTCCTGTCTAATCTTGAGACACTCTTCAATTAGCTTGCTGAACTCCAGCCAGTTCATTAAGAATTGGTCTTGCTGAGTTCTTAAAATCACCCAGTTCTCACCTCATCTATTGTCCCTATGTTTGAGCACTTACTTTCACGAATCCATCTATGTCTCTGGCCCTTCCATCTCATCAGAATCCCTGCCTTATAGTACTTATTTCTTTTTGCAATTTTTTTTTTATTTTAAGTTCTGGGATAATGTGCAGAACATGCAGGTTTGTTACATAGATATACATGTGCCATGGTGGTTTGTTGCACCTATCAACCCGTCATTTAGGTTTTAAGCCCTGCACACATTACGTTTGTCAATTAATGCATCTCTCCAACTAGAGAGTGAGACTAAGGATGGCAGGGATGTGGACTTTTTGCTTAGTGTCATGTCCTCTATCACCATATAGTAAGTGCTTAGTGACCAAGACACGGTCCTCACCTCAGCAAAGCTCATCATTTTGTTCTTGTGGCTCCTATTAGCAATGGAAAGATATAAGACCTTTACTCTATTTATAGCCTCTAAGTAGGAAGACCTCATAAAATATAAAGAAGCTAAGAGACAATTCTGGGGATAGTGGAGAAATTTGACACTTAGAATTAGATCACATAGATTAAACTCCACTGCTCTTTTAAGACCAAATCAGCATACACAAGTAACTTAACTTTTCAGAACCTCAGATTTTGTCATTAAAATGAGAATAATAATTACCACTTCACAAGATTTCTGGAGGATTGAGTGACATAAAATATTAAATGCACCTAGTGCAGTGCCTGGCACAGAGTAAAAATTCAATAACTTTTATATTTTTACTTGTTTTGATCACTAGTATCATCATCTTTACCACAATATTCACCTTATTCCATGAAATGAAAGACTTGTAGAAATGTATATAAAAATAAGTGGATGAGATTGTTACATATGAGGCAACCACCCACTATCTATCTTAATGAAATGTCAAAAACAGAACTTAAGAAGTTTATATATAGTATCGTTAGAAGCCAGCTTTTCAGAAATTTCTCAGCCCTTCAGCATGAATCTAAGGAATAAGTTTAGAATTAGGTGTAGAGTTATTAACTAAAAGATTGGGAATGGATATAATGGGAGTGCTGGAGTCTCAGAACTGGAAGGAGGCTAGAAAGAGACAGGAGTTTTAGGCCTTTGAGGTGGAGGGGCTCCCCATGATCCCAAAACCCACAGGATGATCTAGAACAGACAGTCAAAGAAAGTCCTGAAGCTAAGAGGAAAAATGTGTGTGTGTGTGTTTCTGTGTGTATAAAGTTTTATATATGCATTTGTATATACATGTACATAGATATGTTTATATATAATATTTTATATATTACACAAATACATTTATATACATGTTAAGTTATAAAAACCAGTATTGTCACAAATGAAGGCTGTCATTGGCAAGACTTTAGTCTGGAGGTGGTTCTTTGGACTTGACAAAGATACTCAGGTGAAAAAGCAGCAGCATTGAGACCACTTGGTAAAAGCCAGGAAGCCTCGGACCCATTCATCCAAATACAACAGTAATTATGTAATGTTTACAGAATGGCGAATTATTTTATTACACTGGAGGATTGAAAAGGGGGCTCAACGTATGGCTTCTCCCATTGGATTGATGCTCTAACATTCCTTTTTTTTTATTTATTTTTATTTTTTATTGTTTACATCTAACATTCCTTTTTGTGATAACCTATCCACATATGAATCAAACCAAGTCCTAGATTATTGAAAATCGTTTTAAACACCCAAGTAGGTATCAACAATACCAGAAACCACTCCCTCCTGGCATCCTCTTTTTATGCTTTCATTCTGTCATCATGCCATCACCATTTTGGGATTGTTGTTTATATTGCTCCCCAGGACAAAGTGTGGTGCTGGGTAAAGAGCAGGGCCTTCAGGTCTGCCAGAGGTGGACAGGAAGCCCAGGTTGGCTTCTAACTAAAAAGACACCGCCCTTGTCCCATTTATACATATATAAAATTATATATGTGATTATATTACATATATAATTATATTATATATACGCACATATATATATAACTTTAAGTGTTGGGGATACATGTGCAGAATGTGCAGGTTTGTTACATGGGTATACATGTGCAGTGATGGACTGGATAAAGAAAATGTGGCACATATACACCATGGAATACTACCTAGCCATTAATTAATATTTATGGTAGTTTTTATTTAGTTTTATACATTGTCTAAAATCTGTAGTGGACTGACACAGAAAAAACAGTGCCTATTTCCTGACCTTAATTTCTCAGAGCCTCAGTTTTCTCATCTGCAAAGTGGAGATAATGGTACATACCCCAGTGGAATACATATTAATATTATGCCTTATCATACAAAGAATTCAGGAAGTAGAGGTACTTTGGGGAGGATTAAATGAGGCAAAAAGTAAACTGCTTATCAAAGTGTTTGGAACAAGATACACAATCATTTTCTATTAATCCTCTTTCTCTGCTTACGTATTTTCCTCTTGTAGTAACAAACAGAAAAATTAGCTTAACTTTCTCCCTCCATCTCTTCTCACTTCCCTGCCTCTTTCTACTTTTTACTGAAACAAATTAATAAGCTTTTACTGAAACTACAATGGACAAAGCATGGTGCTAGACACCAAGGATGTAAACATAAAGAAGGAAAGATCTCTAACTTAAAGAAACACATCCTAGTGGGGAAGAACACAAATAGGCAGTTATGTTTTGAGATGTATTATATTGGGGATATTACAAAGTGCTACACAACCACAAAGGAAGGCTTGCTCGGGAGTGGACTCATGAGTTGGCTCTTTCACGATGAGCCTGATGTCAATTCTGTTCCTAGAGAGTGTTCGTTATCCGTGACCACTTCTTTTCAGTCTCCGGGGATCTGTATTTGTGTGTTAGAGGAAGGACCTTTCTAAGGTTGGTTGGATTCTAGACACAAACCATCTTCCTAATGAATGACAAAATCCACTTAAGGAATAAATGTTTGGGGATTTGTCCTCAGTTTGGCAAAAGGAAGACTTGAGTGGCCCTCCAAGGAAATTGGACTACTTGACCCTTTGATTCTGTCTTATGCCCCCACCAGCCTGCCTGATGGTATGAGAATCAGAGATTGCTAGGAAACAATTCTTCCTTCTCCTCATTCTTCTCTTTTGTTAAGCTCAGTGCTTTCTTTGCAAGCAGAGAGGAAGTTAGCTCTGACGATACTGCAATCTGCGATATTTGGAAAAAAAGATCACATCGCTGTTATTGGAACCTCTCTTGCCTCCCACGCAAGTCCTTGTGATATAATCTGGATAATGAAAGTTTTACTGCTTGCATTTACACATCTATTCAAAAGAGTTCTTGCCAGCCACTGGCCCTTTTGAAAAGAAGGCTTATAATAGATTCTAACATCTTTATTGACACAGGTATTGAGTGGCTTCTAGAAATGTATATTCAATAAGTCTATATTTTGACTTCACTATTTTTCACTTTTTGCAAGCAAAAGTCTTAATAACAGATGTAGTTGATATCATTTACATGGGCATTATCTATATAGATATCTGTGTCCATATCTACTTCAATTACATACCTCTCTTTGGATAACAGCATCCTACTTCTTGGGAAAAGGTTCCTTCTGTCTACTAAAGCCATGTGGTCCTAGTGGAAATAGTGAATCTCAGAATGCTGCCTCCTTGATACACATGTGAACGATTGATCTAGGATGGGCCAATCACAAACCTTCCCCAATAATTTTTATGTTGGAAATAAGAAAAAAGCCTCTGTCTTCATGGTGATTTAACGTGGCAGGATGTTGCTGTCCCTCAGTTGGTCTGAGAGATAGAGGCAAGCTGCTGAGGAAAGTAGAGATGGAGGATAAAGAAAGGAACTTGGTGGAGTTCCAGAGCCAGGTCCCTGTCATATTGGAGTTATTCCTACATTCCTACTCTTTTTCCATTTGGTGATGAGCCAGTAAATTCTCCCTTCTAAATATTCTAGCTTAAGTCGAATGGTCGAATGTTGCAGCTTGTAAGAAAAATCATACTGAAATATTTCCCTCTCTCATTGCTACCTTTTTTTTTTTTTTATTCAGGAAGCAGTTGGTGGGGTGAGGTAGCATTGTTGCAAGTTCAAAGTGAAAGGTTAAAGGTAACCCTAAAGTCCTAGGGCAAATTAGAGTTCTGAAGTGAAAAGAAGTAAATAAAAGGAAAGGAAGATGGTTTTAAGGCTGTATTAGTTTACTAGGGCTACCCTAACAAAATATCACAAATTGGGTGGCTCTAAGCAACAGAAATTTGTTCTCTCACCATACTGGAAGCCAGAAATACGAAATCAAGGTGCCAGCAGGGTCATAATCCTTCTGAAGTCTCTAGAGGAAAATCATTCCTTGTCATTTCCAGCTTCTGGCGGCTCCTAGAGTTATCTGGGTTATGGCAGTACAACTCCAGTCTCTGCCCTCATCTTCACACGGCCTTCCTCTGTTTCTTTCTGCGTGCTCTTTTCAGACCCTTATAAGGAAATTCTCACTGGATTTTCAACTTATCCTAAACCAGTATGATTTTATCTCATTTTTCTTCCTAATTGCATCTGCAAATAAGGTCATGTTCTAAGTCTGTGAGTGAACATGAATTTTTGGGGGCAAGTATTCAATGCACTACAAGGGCCAAACTGAATTGAGTTTGAAATATGGATCTTATAATCAATTGCTAACTTTGTAATTCTACGTAAAATCATTTAAACTCTCTGAACCTCATTTTCTTTATCTACAAAATGGGTGTAATACTACCTATCTCTAAGAGAAGTATATGAACTTCACTTTTCCTAGTGCGTGACACATAGCAGATGCTTAAAAATTATAGTTTTACAACCCCTTTACTTTATTAATGATTGACATTGATTATATAAAAAGGGGTAATAGAATACATGCCAAACAGAAATGTAAACTATCTATTGTGGGAGTTTGAGGAGGATCAAGGAAGGCCTTGTGGAGGAGGTGTCATGTTTAGATGGACCTTAAAGAATTAATAATTTTATTAAGTGAAGAAGCTACAAATGTGCAACTTAAGTGCAGTTCAGGAGAGGTTCTAGTCTGATACGGTCAAAATAAAATTTAGGCTTCTGGTGGTTCAGTTCCCTCCACATGACTCCTTTAGGGGTGGAGAAATACCATACACTTTAGACAAATCGCTAGTTTGCTAATTAGAGTTTTTATAAATGTCAGTAAAAAAGTAATTTCAAGGCTACAATCTATACAGAAAATCTGGAGAGTACATATCCAATATTGTGGAAAAGAGTGGATTCTTATATTTTGGAAAAGAGTGATAATCAGGTTGAAATTTTACAAGGAACATTGAGAAACCAAAAATTTGATGAACACTACACCATTTACAAAGCATGCGGTAATTTGCAAGTTATTTGTCTCTTTCTCCCATAGATGGCAAGTTTCTTGAAGATAAGGGTTCTATCTGCCCATTGGTGTCTGCAGTACCTAGGACATAACAGGTGTTCATAAAATATTTGGTGAACAAGTGAATGAAATTGTATCATGTATTGTATCCCACATGAAAAATCAGTGATATGTAATCCTGAGCTAAGTGCTATCAGTCATAATACTCTTTTTCTCCATAACTCTGCTAATGAGAGTCAAGATGTCTAAAACTTGGAAGTAAATTAGGATTAAGTGTGGACAATTGATCTTTCTGTTTTCACCTTTGCACCCTTCTCTCCCCAGTTGATTATATTCTTTTAAAATGTGAGACCACATCACTCCTCTGCTTATAACCTCTAAAGGTATCTGTGGTAGATTAGAGAAGACTCTCAATTCTTCCTATTCATCCTTTTAAAAGGTAGAGTCCCAGTCTATTTATCCTCTCCTTGAATCTTCTCTGGCCTTAATAACTTGCTTGACCAAAAGATTTTGACATAAATCTCTGTGGGACTTCTGAACTTAGATTTTATTTCTTCTAAGAGGTATCACTACTGAAACTTTATGTATGTAGTTGTTTAATGTCTGTTACCTAAACTATATTATAAGCTACATGAAGATACAAACTATGCGTGACTGCTCATGGCTGCATTCCCAGGGCCTAGAACAGTTTCTCCTGCATAGTTGGCGCTTAAAAAATACCTGTTGAATGAATGAATTGAATGGGACTTACAAAATTGGAATGTTAATACCATGCTGGTCAAAAGGTAGTATATTCAAAATGTTCCCTTTCCCTGGCAAAAGATAGGCTGATCAGCTTAATTGTTATTTCCTCTGCTTGAATTTCTGTGATATAACTTAATCTTCCATCCTTGCCCTTCAAACCTATGTGCTCTTGATTTAATCAGCAGGATCAAAACTATTGCACTTCCCTTTGCCCCTGAGCCACTAACAGAAAAATGATTGACAGTTAATCATGTCTGAAGAGGATCTCTTTCTCCCTTTTGCCTTTCTTTAAAGTAGGGTTGAACTAGGTTATCCACTTGAATAAATCCTGTTAATACATATTTTTAACTCATTTCTCACAGTGCTTGTGTATGGGTGTTTTAATTTTTATCTTCTAAATAGAGTGGCAGTCCTCATAAGTTTATATGGAAAAAAAATGCAATAGAAGATAAAAGGAGGTAAACTGACATTGAATGTCTACTATATATGTTGGCCGTGTGCTTAAATTTTCAGTTTACAAAATATCTAGCCCTTATTTCTGGTCTTTCAGGATAGGAGTCATTTCTGAAATTTAAATCTCTAGCACTCCTATGTCACACAGAATTGCAGATATTGGTCAATAGATATTATTGTCAATATTAAACAAAAATTTGTCAAATGTTTAATATTTAGAAGTGCAAATATATAATGATATGCTTTTTTTCTTCATGTGTAAGTCAGGTAGCCTGGGATCTTCATATTTTCAACAAACCAACCATATCCCTAGAATAGAAACTCCATAAGGACAGGAGACTTTCCTTTTGTGTATAACATTACCCCCTGTGCCAATGTTAGTGCCAACTCCATAGTGAATACTCAATAAATGTTGCTGCTGAATGAACACTATTAATTTATTGGAGGAACCACCTATCATCACTGGTCTAACACAATTTTTAAACAACTACATAGCATAATTCTTATTATCAAAAAAGAAAAATTATACCCCAATATCTTGAGGTGTCTAACCTGGTGATTAAACTCTATGTAGCCTCACTTATCTAGACTTGATGTAAGTACTTCTATACTCAATTCAAAGTATGTTTTTAGTTTTCAAACCAGTATCAGCTACTCAAGCAGGATTTCTCTAATTCCTGGGTTTCCTTCTCCCAATCTCTTAATGTACTGCCTTCTCATTTTTCTTCCTGATGTTTTCTCTCCCAGTCTCAGCTTATTTGCCTGTTAAGGCATAATAGACCAATAAAAATTCTATGCAATTTTGGTATACAATGTGATATTTTGATACATGTATGTATTATGAAATGATTAAATTGAGCTAGTTAACATATCCATCACCTTACATATGTATTTTTTTGTGGCGAGAACATTTAAGATCTACTCTCTTAGCAATTTTTAAATATACGTTAGTATTATTAACTATAGTTACTATGTTGTACAATAGATATCCAGGACTTACTCATTCTAACTGAAACTTTCTACTTTTTGATCATCATTTTCCTAGACCATCATTCCACTTTCTACTTCTGAGTTCAACTTTTTAAAGATTCCAGCTATAAGTGAGATAATGCAGTAGTTGTCTTTCTGTGCCTGGCTTATTTCACTTAGCCAGGTTCTAATAATGTTCTCCAGGTTTATCTGTATTTTTGCAAATGACAGAATTCCCTTTTCTTAAGGCAGAATAGTATTTCATTGTATATAAATACGCCACATTTCCTTTACCCATTCACCCATTATTGGAAACTTCTATTTGGAAATATACTACAAGGCTATAATAATTAAAACAACATATTATTGGCATAAAATCAGACATATGGACCAAAGAAACAAAATAGAGAGCTCAGAAATTAGTGTACACATTCATGGTCAATTGATCTTTTTCAAAGGTACCAAAAACACCCAACAGGGAAAGGATAGTCTCTTCAATATAAGTGTTGGGAAAAGTGGATATTCACATACAAAAGGATGAAATTAGATCCTTATCTCACACTGTATACACAGATCAACTCAAAATTGAGTAAAGACTTAAAGATAAGACCTGAAATTGTGAAAGTACTAGAAGAAAACATAGGGGAAAAGTTCCATAATTTTGGTCTGGGCAATGATTTATTTATTTATTTATTTATTTATTTTGAGAAGGAGTCTCGCTCTGTCGCTCAGGTGGAGTGCAGTGGTGTGATCTCGGCTTACTGCAACCTCTGCCTCCCCGATTCAAGTGATTCTCCTGTCTCAGCCTCCCAAGTAGCTGGGACTAGAGGTGCACACCACCACACCCAGCTAATGTTTGTATTTTTAGTAGAGTCAAAGTTTCACTATGTTGGTCAGGCTGGTCTCGAACTCCTGACCTCAGGTGATCCACCCATTTTGGCCTCCCAAAGTGCTGGGATTACAGGTGTGACCCACCATGCCCAGCCTGGGCAATGATTTCTTGCATATGACCCCCAAAACATGGGTAACAACAGCAAAATTAGACAAATGAGATTGCACAAAACTGAAAAGCTTCTGCACAGCAAAGGAAATTATCAACCCAGTGAAGAGACAACCTACAGATTGGGGGAGAATATTTGTAAACCATACATCTAATAAAGGATTAATATCCAAAATTTATAAGGAACTCAAACAACTCAATAGCAAGAAAACAAATAACCTGAACAAAAAATGGTCAAAGCACATGAATAGAATTTTTCAAACGAAGACTTACAAGTGATCAACAGGTATATGAAAAATGCTCAATATTACTAATCATTAGGAAAATAAAATTAAACCACAATGAAATATCATGTCACACAAGTGAGAATAGTTATTATTTAAAAAGACAAAAAAATAACAAGTATTGATGAGGATGTGGAGAAAAAGGAAACTTTGTGCACCAGCAGTGGTAATGTAAATTAGTACAGCCACTGTAGAAAACAATACGGAAGCTCCTTAAAAAATGAAAAATAGAACTACCATAAGATCCAGAGATCCCACTTCTCGATATGTAGGTATTCAAAGGAAGTGAAATTAGTATATTGAAGAAATACTAGCATTTCCATGCTCATTGCAGCACTGTTCACAATAGTCAAAATGTGGAACCAATCTGCTTTCTTATTCTTGGCTGTGATAGTACCTTCTGTTCCCTTTGATTTGGTGCCATCCTCCTTCTGATGACACACATGCACACACTCCCACACAGATATACCTGGATTCTCAGCTCTACATTCTCTCTCACTGCTAGCAGGACCTGAAGCTCTTATGAGACTGTCTCTGCATTCATTTACTTAGAAATACTTATTAAGCAACTGCTATTAGTTGAGTTCTGTAGTAGGGGCAGAGACAGGGATAGATCTTAGCCTTAATTCCTTAGACTTCGAATTACCTGAGTAGCCTACTTTCTATGCCATGTACCAGCATCCTGGATTTCCTGCCAGAAGGAATTACCAATGATTAACAATTATAACCCTCAAAGGGACTAAGATGTTTATAAAGTGCCTGTTTTTAAAAATATTTATTTAATAATCCTATATAAATAAATGGAGTGAATTATCAGTAGTAGGTCTAGACATATTCAAAGAATGTACTATTTTGTAAGGTTAAATAGTGTTAACATATAGATGAGTCATACATTATAATTACATTTTTTTAGATAATTCAAAGAAAAAACATGGAAAACAATATGAATGTCTATAGTATTGTTAAGGGGATGAATATTTTTTAATTTATAGCTCACACTTTGTTTGGATTTCCTCAAAAATCACCTCAACTCTTTTTAAGTTAATGTGTGAGGTGGAGGTAGATGTGTGAGTCAAAAGCATAAATCCTTTAATGACTCGACAAGTACTTATTTAGCACCTACCCAGTTGTTTGCTGTGTCAGGTGCTACATAGACTAAAGAGATTAAATAGGGTTGTCCTGGAGATGCTAATACACAAAGAGTAGTAAATTACGCTACACGGGAAATAACATGGTATTGCATGATGGGGACTATTTTGCAGCTAGAACCTCAACGAAGTTGTTCTTCCCACAAAAAGGAGTGTGCCATGCTCACTCCCATAGAAAAGCATGGAAACTCAATCAGGAGAACTTGGTAGAAATGACAACAGGGCACAGAACATTCATATCAGGACAGAGAGTAGTGTCAGGGAAGATTTCAATGCTAGGCAAACAAAGAGATAGAAAGCCCTTTGGTAGTTTTGACTAATTACTATCAGGCATTTAGAGGATCTTGTAGGCATATACATTTATCGATATTAATTAATAAAGACTTGCAATTGAAGTAAACCTGAGTGCTTACATCAACAGAGAGAAAAAACAAACCACCAAAGTGACATCATGGCATAGATGTGCCTGCCATGCTATTCTTCTGACTACCCCCTGAGCTTTTAGGTTCCATTCTCAAGTATTACCACTCCAACAATCTGGGGGTTCACTGCGCCTCTAATCTTTTGGTCTTATAATTTTTCTAAATTGTCCAACACCTTTCTCATGTCCTTTTCCTCCCTAGCCAGCTCTTATTCCTTCATGTGTTAATGTAGATCAGTGGTTCTCTACTTTTGGTTGTGAATCTTTGGCATTTGGATCACCCACCCATTAAGTTGTCTTCCACATCAGCTTAAGTCACCTGCTTAGAGAAGAGGCTGAAATAGTCACCAGGGTATTAACTCCATTTGACTTTGTGAGAATGAGTCTAGGACTTCTTTACCTCGTTCTCTAAATAATCTCATTTGGTTCCATGATTTTAAGTACCATCTACAGGTTTAGGAATCACACATGCATATATAACTGAATCCCAGATGTCTTTCTCTTCCAGGCTTTTATGTTCAAGGCCTATAGACCATCTTCATTTAAATATCTGATATTCCCTAAAATCCCAAATGTTAAAACAGAGCTTTTCACTTCCTCATACAAAATGATTGTTCCTTCAGTCTTGTCTGATAAACAAGATTATAATTTACTAGGTTGTTCAGGCCAAAAACTAAGGGATAATTCTTAGTTTCTCTCTTTCTTTCCTCCCCGTCTCCCACTCAGTCCATCATGAGGTCCTGTTGTTGTCTCTGAAATAGACCCGAAGCCCCTCCAGTCCTCTTTATCTTCCCTTTAGCCACTTTTCTAGTCCATGCTGTCCTCCTCTCTTGCTGCATTACTTTAAGAACTTCCTAACTTGTTTTCCTATTTTCACTCTTGCTCATCTTCCATGTGCTATGTACAAAGTACCTGATTTATTTATCTTCTTACAAAGTAGCTACTGTTTTGAAACCATAATTTATATTGAATCATTGTGCCACATAAAACCCTTCAAGATGACCTTTGGAATAAAGTCCAACTTAATAGTGTGATTTACACATCAACATAATCTATACTCTGCCTATTGCCTACTATGACCCGCTCTTCATCTTGCTCACTGAGGACCCCAATTCATGGACCTTTTTTTCTGTGTATTCCTTCAGCATATGATTGAGTAACACTTCTGTGACAGACACTCTTCTCCAGCAGTGAACAAAAATATCCCTGCCTAAAGGCACTTACACTTCAGTGAGGAAAATGGATAATAAACAAATAAATACATAATGCCAGATGGGATAACTGTTGTGAATAAAGCCAAAGAAGAGAATAAATAGTCAAATCAACCCTGAGCAAAATAAACACAGCTGGATACATCACACACCTGACTTCAAAATATGCTATAAAGCTATAGTAACCAAATCAGCATGGTACTGGCATAAAAGCAGACACATAGACCAATGGAACAGAAGAAAACTCAGATCCACAAATTTACAGAACCTCAGTTTTGACAAAGGCACCAAGAACATACATTGAGAAAAGAACAGTCTCTTTAATAAATGGTGCTGGGAAAACTGAATAACCATATGAAGAAGAATGAAACAACTTGCCTATCTCTCACTATACACAAAAATAAAAACAAAATAAATTAAAAACTTAAGTCTAAGACCTGAAACTATGAAACTACGAAAGGAAAACATTGAGAAAATGCTACAAGAAACTGGTCTGGACAAAGATATTTGTGTAATACCTCAAAAACACAGACAATCAAAGCAAAAATAGACAAATGATATTTTATCAAGCTAAAAAGCTTCTGTACAGCAAAAGAAACAATCAACGAAGTGAAAGAACAATATGTAGAACAGGAGAAAATACTTGCAAACTGTCTGACAAGGGATTAATGTCTAGAATATATAAAGAGCCCACACTACTTAATAGCAATAAATAAATAAACAAAACAAATAATGAGATTAAAAATGGGCAAAAGATCTCAATAGACATTTCTCAAAAGAAGATATACAAATGGCCAACATACATTATACATTAAAAAATGGTCAGGCTGGGTGCGGTGGCTCATGCCTATAATCCCAGCACTTTGGGAGGCCAAAGTGGGTGGATCACCCGAGGTCAGGAGTTGAAGACCAGCCTGGTCAACATGGCAAAACCCCATCTCTGCTAAAAATAAAAAAAATAGCCAGGTGTGGTGGCATATGCCTGTAGTCCCAGCTACTCGAGAGACTGAGGCAGGAGGATAGCATGAGTTTGAGGGGTGGAGGTTGCAAAGAGCCGAGATCACACCACTGTACTCCAACCTGACAAACTTTGGGTGACAGAGCAAGGCTTCATCTCAGAAAAAAAGAAAAACAAATTGTCAACATCACTGATCATCAGAGTAATGCAAATCAAAACTGCAATGAGGTATCTTCTCACCCCAGTTAGAATGGCTTTTGTGAAAAAGACAGGAAATAATGCATGCTGCCAGGAATGTGGAGAAAGGGGAACTCTTCTGCATTGTTGGTGGAAATACAGATTAGCAAAGCCACTGTGAAGAACTATATGGAGGTTGTATGGAGGTCCCTCAAAAAGCTAACAATGGAATCATCATATGATCCAACCATTCCACCACTGGATATACATCCAAAAGAAAAGAAATCAATACATGGAAGAGATACTTGCACCCTTATGCAGCATTAATCACAAGAGCCAAAATAGGAAGTCAATCCTAAATGCTCATCAATGAATAAATGGATTAATAAAATGTGGTATATGTACACAATGGAATGTTTTTCAGCCATCATAAAGAATGAAATCCTGCCATTTGCAGTAAAATGATGGAACTGGAGATCATTATATTAAGTGAAATAAGCCAAGAACAGCAAGATAATTATTGAATGTTCTCACTCACATGGAGAACTAAAAAAGGGGGCCTCCTGAAGA
This sequence comes from Pongo abelii, assembly GCF_028885655.2. NCBI lineage: Eukaryota > Metazoa > Chordata > Mammalia > Primates > Hominidae > Pongo > Pongo abelii. Next base: position 82,103,583 of record NC_071994.2, read on the forward strand.
CAGTGGATTCATGGTTACCAGAGGTGGGGAAGGAGAAATAAAAATAAGTTGACTAATTGTTACAAATGTACAGTGTGATAGAAGAAATGAGACTGAGTGTTTGATAGATCAGTAGGGTGACTATAGTTTATTTCAAAATAGCTAGGAGAGAATCATTCAAATATTTCTAACATAAAGAGAAGACACATATTTATGAGGATAGATATCCTGATTACACTGATTTGATTTTATAAATTATATGAATGTATTAAACTATCACATATACCCCCAAAATGTGTATATCTACTATGTATCAATAAAAAGATAAAAAAAATTTAAAGAGTAAGGATACAAAGTGTGTACTCTGGGCACACTCACAGGCCACATTTCTTCCTTTTCTCAAGATATTTGCACATGTTTTTCATGTCTGCAACCCTTTCTCCGTGCTCTCCAAAGGGAGAGTTTGTTCTTATTTCTCAGGACTTTTCTTCAATAGAATCTCCCCAGAGAGGCCACCCCGAGCATCCTTATAAAGTATTTGCTTCTCGCCTTCAGTTTCTGTCTGTTATGATACTCTTTTTTTTTTTATAGCATGTATCATATTCTTTAACTACCTTTAATAATATGGTTGCTAATCTATTACCTGTTACATCACTAGACAGTAAGACCCATGAGAGCAGAGGGCCTTGTTCATCTTATTGCATATTTAGTCACTACTGCTTAGAATTGTGACTGAAAAATTGTGGATGCTCACAAATTCTTGTTGGATGAATGAACAAATCTCTTTGTCAACGTTCTGGGTCAAGGAACCTCTGCAAGTATTGAAATATACATTTCCACATGGTAAATACTCTCTGAAGTGCAGGTCAGTCATGTGCACTTACAAGCAGCTTACTTTATACAACTCTGTTATAATAAGCTTACTTGTTGGGATGAATATTACACATTACCCTAAAGATGTGAAACTCATTAAGTAACTTCAGGTTTCTATTATTATTCTGTTAGTCAAAAAAGAGAACTCTCAGTGCATTTAACATCAAACATTATAGTCAAAAGCACAATGCCTTGGTGTTTTGGTGTCAGAAAAACCATAATTTAAGCCCCAAAGATCCCCTTTTTTAACGCTGTGACCTTTGACAAAGTCACTTAATATTTCACAGCAGACATTTCTCCTCTGTGAGATAAAAACAGCAATACGTAACACCATAGGGGGTTACTAGGATTAAGTGAGACAGGGGGTGGAAAGTGACTGTGTATATGAGTTAATCAATATGTGTTTATTTGCATTGTTGAATTGGCTCTTACCCTGTTGCCTGCCAAGTGTTCTGCAGGATGAAGACTCTTAGGTGGATATTAGCCTGCAGGAGGTGTTTTAAGGAATACCCTGGGGATCAATATCATGAAAAGGAAAGGAAGGGAGCCCTATCAAGGAGAGGGAGAAGCCTGCCATGCTTCAAAACAAAGGCCTACCTTCTCCATCAAGAGATCTGAAACTGGGATAGCCCTTCAGAATTGCCCCTATTAAGTCAGGAGGGCCAGATTGTTGTACCCATATGTAGACCCACCACTGGATATGGCTGCCCAGGGAAGGGGTCAGGGCCTTGGGAGAGGTGACTCTCTTGAACCCAGGCAATCCCTGTGGGAAATTGGAATGTGGGGGCCATCTGCCAGCCACACTGCCAGTATTCTGAGGGAGTAAGTCCCTCAGTCCTGCAGAGGAGTCTGGATAAAGAATGACAGTGTCTTCAGTGTCTTGGGTTTTAATATAGGTCCATAAACATATCATTTTTTCAATAAATAGTTATCGAATGCCTGTTGTATGTCAGGCATAGTGTCAAACATGGGATACACAATGATGATTAAAATTCTGTTTCTGCCCCTAAGGAGTTCAGAGGAAAGCATGAGAAACAGATATATACAATGAATGTGTCTTCCACAAATCCATAGCTGAATACAAGTCAAGGAAGCCATAGCAGTAATAACTCCAACCTTAGTGAGAAACCTTGGAGTCATTTCCAAACTTAATCTTGCCAAACGCTTTCGTGTTCTGTGGCGTTTTGAATTCTCATCTCTTCTTTTAATTTTCTAAACTGGAGGTAAATCAGGAATATCATTATTTAGTGACTACATCAATGAGATACCATTTTCCATTTTAAAATAAGTCACCACTCCAATGTTAGTTCAATAATTTTTATAAGGAATTGGAAACTACAGGCTAAGAATACATTGATCTAAATATCTATTCAGTTGCTAAAAAGGAACACAAATAGATTCATAAGTAATGAGATAACTGACCTTGTGCCACTAACAGTTAATACCTTCAAGTAGATATTTCCCTGTAATTGCTGCAATTAAAGACACCTTTCTGGGCCTATACTTTCTGGGTTGTAAAAGTCACATATGTACCATAAACCCAGATCAATGGACATTCGCCAAGCTCTATCATCACAGCCTTTCTGGGCTTTTTTTCCCAAGCACAACAGATATGGCCAACTTAAAAAAAAAAAAAGAAACACTCTGTGCTTTTGAAATACGAGTGGATATAAAAGACAGCAGGTGGCTGAAACTAGATGGAATGTTCAAATTTTAATTAAATCATCAGTGCAATTGCTAATGGTAACAGTTTGTTGAAGGAATAAATGACTGAGATCAGTGAGAAAGTAGAATCAGTGAAGAGATTTTTTAAGACTATATTCGATGACTCACTTAGAATCATAAAAGTTTAAGCTCAAGCATCTTTGCCTTGAGCAAGTCTTTCTCCTACTCTTAGTAAGGTTATGTGCCCCTTTGGGGTGCTAATATAATACTCTGTGCTTGCCTCTATTGCATATTGTCCCCTTGTAGAGAGCATCCCTGAGTCCTTATGGGGACTTAATACATGCAGTGAGTAGGGCAATTTTATTAAAGGTCTCAATGATCTTTTCAGTTTATATAATAATTATAAAGACATAGTAATTGTAATTGTTGGAAACCTACTATATATCAGATACTTTTACAGCTATAAATACATTATTTCATTCAATCTGTGTAACAGACCTCCAAGGTAGGTATTATCATTAAAGAAAAAGTATTTAAATCATTTTGCAAGTGAGAAAACTGAGGATCAGACAAGTGAAGTACCTATCCAAGGTCACATAGCTAAAATATGGTGGCACTAGCATTCAAACTTAGTCCTCTATGTATTAAAAAAAACATTAAACATCAGTCATCGGCTCCTTGTGGTTACAAAATAAATTGGTGGAGGATTGACAATAGTTTTCTTCAGGGGTGGCCCATACATAGCCTTAGAAGCAGTGTCATTGATAAAACGCTTTCTCTTTAGTCTATACCAGTTTTTCTCAACGTTAGCACTATTGACAAATGGGGCTGAATAGTACTCTGTTGTAAAGGATATTCCTATGCATTGGAGGGTTTTTAGTACCATCACTGGCCTTTACCCATTGTATTCCAGTAGCACTCTCTGAATTGTAATGGCCAAAACTGTCCAGACATCACGAAATGTCCCTGGGGTTGAGGAAGGGAAAATTTCCCTGTTTTGAGAACCAGTAGTCTACACACAGAATACAAATTCTATCTCACGCTTCTTGCAAGGAGAGTGTTAGTGTGTGTGTGTTTAGTATAGGACTCCCTTTAGTTTGATTATAATGAACTCCACCTGCAAGTGAAGTGAGAAAGAAATTTAATGAGTTGCTAAAATGTTCTAAAGTTAATATTTAAGTCAAATGGGATCAGCACTTTCTTGGAGCAAAATGTGAAACTGAAAGACAAAAACAAGGCTTTGCAAAGGGGTTTCTGTGTTGAGTGAATCAGTCCCTGGAGTCTCACTACACTAAACTTTACAGTGTACGTTTTCTTAATGGCAACCAGGGAAAATAGACACTAATACTGCCCCCACTGTACACAAAATTCAAGATCTTTTAACAATGCAAAAAGGAGTTATTGTGTGCTTCACACCACTGTGAGTTATACCATAAATATTCATTAAAACAGAAGTCTGGAAGCATATGCTACTTTTACAAATAATGAGGCAGAAAGCAATCAGAGGGCTGCTTAGATGAGGTCACAGGGAGTATACTACACTGGGGAGGCAGAAGAGACAGGTCTTCCAAGGTATCCTAAGGGAGTAAGTATTAACCCCTTATTAGATGTGTGTCTTACAAAATTTTTCTCCCATTCTGTAGGGTGCCTCTTCATTTTATGATCATTTTCTTTGCTGTGCAGAAACTGTTTAATTTGATATAATACCAGTTGTTTATTTTTCGCTTTTGTTGCCTGTGCTATTGGTGCCATATTTAAAAAAAAATTTCTAGGACCAATATCAAGGGTATTTTCCCCATGTTTACTTCCAGAAGTTTTATGATTTCAGATTTTACATTTAAGTCTGTAATATATTTTGAGTTGATTTTTGTGTATGGTGTAACTAAAAGGCCTAATTTCATTCTTTTACAGGTGGATGTGCACTTTTCCTGACACCATTTATTGAAGAGACTATCTTCTCCTGTTTTGTATTCTTGACACTCTTTTTTGAAAATTAGTTGACTGTATCTACTTGGGCTTATTTCAGGGTTCTCTTTTCTATTCCATTAGTCTATGTGTCAGTTTTTATACTGGTAGCTTACAGTTTTGATTACTATACCTTTGTAGTATATTTTGAAATCAGGTAGTGTGATGCTTTCATCTTTGTTCTTCTTGCTGAAGACTGCTTTGGCTGTTCAGAGTCTTTTATGGTCAATATTAATTTTAATTTTTTTCTACTCCTGTAAAAAATGCCATTGAAATTTTGATGACAATTTTATTCAATCTGTGGATTGCTTTGGGTAGTATGGACATTTTAACAATATGGAATCTTCCAATTCATTAACATGGGATATCTTTCCATTTATTTGTGTCTGATTAATTTTTTTCATCAATGCCTTAAAATCCAAAATATACAAGAAACTCATATAATTGAACAGCAAAATATGCACACACACACATCACACACACACACACACAAACATTAAATCACTCAATTAAAATATGGACTGGGGACCTGAACAGACATTTCTCAAAAGATGATATACAAATGGCCAACAAATATAGAAAGAAATGCTCTACATTACTAATCATTAGGGAAATACAAATCAAAACCATAACGAGATATCACCTCATACATGCTAGGATGGCTATTACTAAAAAAAAAAAAAAAAAGATAATAAGTGTTGATGAAGATGTGGAGAAAAGAGAAACTTTGTACACTGTTGGTAGGAATGTAAATTGGTACAGTCATTATGGAAAATAGTATGGAGGTTCCTCAAAAAATTAAACATAGAGCTATCGTATGATCCAGCAGTCTCATCTCAGGGTATATGTACAAAGAAATTAAAGTTAGGATATTGAAGACATATATGCACGTTCCTGTTCATTGCAGCATTACTCACAATAGCCAAGATATGAAAATAACCTAAATATCCACTGATGGCTGAATGGATAAAGAAGTTGTGGTATAAACACACAATGAAATATTAACCAGCCTTAAAGTAGAAGAAAATTCTGTCATTTACTACAACATGGGTGAACCTGGAGGGCATTATGTAAAATAATGTCAGACAAAAACAGATATATAAACTCATATATAGAATCTAAAATAGTCAAATTCATAGAGGCAGAGAGTAGAATACCATTGTCAGTGGCTGGGGAGAGGAGAATGTGGGGAAGAAATGGTTAAAGAATATAAAATTTCAGTTATGCAAGATATAAATTCTGGAGGTCTAATATACAGTAAAGTGTCTATAGCTAACAATATTGTATTGCATACTTAAAATATGCCAAGAGGGTCTTATGCTAAAGTGTTCTTACTACAAAAACAAACAACAAAAACAATAATTATAATAAAGCAGGCAAGAGGAAACTTGTGGAGGTAATGGATATACTTATGCCCTAATGATGGTAATGATTTCACAGGCAAATATTTATCTCCAAACTTTTCTAGATGTACACATTATATATGTACAGCTTTTTATATGTCAATCATATATAAATAAAGTGGTTTAAAAAAGGAGTGGGAAGTCGAAATGTAAAGGAGCCATATTTCTTGAGTTTTTCTATACAAGATGTGCACCTAATAGGTACTCAAGAAATGTTAATCACAGTCCTGTTACATTAAAAAAAAAAAAACTAAAGCATTCGCTGATTAATTAATAATTGGCACTGGCCATCAAACCACTCCACATAAAAAGAGATGGCATTTAGTTCTTGCCTACCCTATATGTGCTTAGCAATGTTTTTTGGCTTATTACACATTTTAAACTCATTTGTGATTATCGTAACCCCAAAAGTCACATAATTTTTCTTATTTTATAGATAAGAAAGGCAATGCAGAACGACTTGCCCAAGGCCATAAGACTAATAAAAAGGGCCAACATTTGAATGTCTGTGAGCTCCCAACTCAATGTTCTTTTAGTTATATTACAGTATAGAGAATGCAAAATGTAATATATTTTATAGTAGTTCACATTAATTCAATTATGTTCAAAATAATTCTTTTTGATAGGGCGGATAAGTGTTACGATCTCTAATTGTAGATGAGCAAATTGAAACTTATTCCTATTTCAAAATCGGTACTTTTTTTTTATAGATATTATTAAACTTCAAACTAGAAGAAGAGAGGCTGGACAGAATTTCCAAGTCCCATTTCTTCCGGTTCCCAGTAGCTAAGGTCAACTCCTGGCCTCACCAGTTTTTAGCAGTGTAAATATGTAAGTGACTTACCTGTATCTAATTTCTTTTATCTACAAAATGGGAATAATAAAGCTGCCTACCTCACAGTGTGAATATAAAAACTAAAAGAGATTATACACATAAAGAGCTTAGAAGAGGAAACTATACATAATAAAAGCTTGATAAGTGTTAGTTGCTGCTACTATTATTCTTTGATTCTGCAACATTCATTGAAGACCTACTGCATGCAAGATGGCACATTAGTTAGCATTGGAGAATTCAGAAAATATTGAGCTCTAATATGTGCTAGGCACTCTTTCAGGTGCTTGGGTTATATTAGTAAACAGACAAAGGTGACATCATTATTGTCTTTACTGAACACCTTACAGTACAACTCATATAGTAATACTGGAGTCTTGTCTAACTAATCCTCAATTGGTTGTCACTGCCAAACCCTTCCCTAACCCTTTTATCATTCCTTCACTCCTTCTAAGTGTGCCAGGTCTCCAAGCAATGGCAGAGCCACAGATGATGTTAAATATACATACATACACACACTCTCTCTCTCTCTTTCAATATTTAATCTACACAGGTACTGAGTTAATAAGCTCATGCATAACCTCCCAATTAATCCTCATAACAGCCATGTGAAATGCATTCTTTTATAATGCTCACTTAACAGTGAGAAAAACAAGTCTCAGAGAGGCTAAGTAACTTGTCTGAAGTCATATAGCCAGTGAGTAACCTGTCTGTCACTGGAAATAAGTCATCTGACTTCAGGCCTTTTCAGATGACCCTCTGGTATTTACTTTCTTGTTCTGGTCAGGCACCCCTGTCAGTACTCCATCCATGCTTTTTTCTTTGGAAACAGTAATCCTTCAGGGAATGAAAATGTAACTCTATCTTTTCAAAGGTAAGAGAACCCTCTTTGGAAGTGAAAGCTCAACCCTCACCTAAAGACACAAAACTAAGAAGTCAAAGAGCCACGATTTGAATCCAGATTTGACACAAAATGTTTTCACATGTATTTTAGCAGCAGTGAGTTAGGGTCATGAGGAAAATTTGGTGTGAGTAGTTCTTCTACACATGGTCTCAAAATGAAGGCTTTTTGATGTTCTCTCTAGATAAGGTTAGACATTCAGACACAGGGATGTACAATACACCAGATGTATTTTTTTAAAAAAGTGACATTCAACGTGTGTGCTACTCTCAGAACGCACTGCACGAATGAGGATTTTTATGAATTCTACAATCATCCTTGGAACCTATTTACATTTCCATCTTAAATGGCTTCATTCATAAAATGTAAATATTCAAAATATGTCACAAATTTTATAACCCTATTTGGACATTTAAAAAATTTTGAAATTATAAACAAGCCTCAAAAATGAAAAGTCTCAGAGGACTATCTCTTTATGAAAAATCAGGCAAAGGGAGAATTATTAGTTTGTCCAAAGTCACAGACCAAAGTATGGAATAGAGACCACAGAGGTACTGTCTCAATTTTTGGAAAGACAATGCTGAGGGCAAGGATGACATCTGGCTTCTTAAATTTGAGAGGAGCAAAGGAACAGAGAGAGGATCAGTGGTAGTAAAAAAAAGGAGGAAAGGAAGGAAAAGAGATGTCCCCAGTTGTTTAGGGTGCCAGGGAAAGTGAAGGATGGGGAGGAAAAAAAGGCTTAGATGGCGGCAAGCATGAGATAGTGAGAGGAGAAAAAAATCTGCAAGTCATGCCATTGGTTCAACTGAATTTCATTTACTGTCTTTTGTAGATGTTAGTAAAATTAGAATGAGTTTTGCTTTTGGTTGCGGGACTTCTTGCTTTCTTTTTCTTTTAATAATGTGTTGCTATAATTAGACTGAACCACATAAATTCATATAATTCTAAATTCATAAGCATTACATAAATAATCCTTGAATGGAAATGAACTATGAGTAACCAAGCCAAAGAAGAAATAGATAATCTAAATATAGTCAGTACTCGCTCAATTCAACTGTATTCAATAAGCATTTATTAAGCATGTACTAGACGTTGTCTCTTGGGATACAAAGACAGGACTCATTTCCTGCCTTCAAGAAACTCATACACAGGTTGGTAAAAAGAAAAGTAACACTCACATAACAAAATGAAAAGATAGTAGAAATATTAAAAGTATGGAAAAATGCAGAGGATGGAGTAGTAAATTGTCTTTCGGTGTTAGAAAACTACTCAGAAAAGTTTTTAGACTTCAGGAAAATATTAGATATTTGCCAGGCAAATATTCAATAGAAACATATTCACAAAGAGCATGAAAAAATATGCCCAGAAGTATGAAATAGCATGGAATATTAGGCGGTATTTTAGCATGGAATATGTGGGGACATTCTAGTGCATTCTTTCTTATCTGGCAGAGTCCATTAAAATTACCTGTGTATATGTTTCAAAATAGAGACTCTAAGTGCCCATCTCAATTTACTGCATCAGGATTTAAGTGTGTGTATTTTGAAAAAAAATCTTCCAAATGAATCTGATATATACTTTCTTAAGAGCCAATTATTTGAGTTTTCTAATAGAATTTAAACTGTGGAATAGGCACAAGAATTAGAACGCATTGTGGAATAGCGAAGTAAACACAGACATTAAGTGCAAAGATCTATAAACTTCTGCTTTGAAATGATGCTGTTACATTTCCATGTGTAGTATATCTCCTATAGTAAATTCATCTAGAGCTGTAAAGCTTCTAATATGGGGAGATTCCACTAGTACATAGAGTTTTCCATTTTTTTATTTGATTAAGTTCTGCAATCATTGTGTGTGTGTGTGTGTGGAGTTCACAGGCTCATTTTACCTTAGAAATTGTATAGTAGTTTGGAAATGAGAATCAGATATATGAATATACCTCACATAAACTTACTAACCAAATTATTCTCCCTACCTATATCTCTTTTCCTTTCTTGTCTTTCCCTTTAGTACTATTTGGAAGATTAGCCTTCAGCCTTGTATATTCTTCTTTCAAGTATGGTTCTCTAGGAAAATGGGAGTAAGGAACAAATCAACATGAAGACTGTTTTCAAGTCATTATGTTAGACTGGCTTTAAGAAACGTGGAGAAAGAACGATAGGAATGCATTTTTCATTTCCGGTGTTTTGGGTGTTTAGCATTCTCAAGTTGACAGTGTGAAGACACTGAAAATAAGGGCCACTGGCTGATGGAGGTGACATCATTTTAATAGATATTAAATGTCATATACAAAAAGTTGACACATCTAATTGAGTTTTCTCTGATATTAATCAAATTAACTGACATGGAAAATTTCTAAACCTAATGAACATAGGCTGCTGTCCAAACCAGTTACCATTGAAACGCATCCAAAGATGGACAGATCTAATTGTGCTTAATGAGCTTGGTGTTGAGATACTTGAGAAGAAGTTTCAGTTGAAACAAAGATCTGGGGGCTTTGTGTATTGTAGTTCACTGCTGACATGTGTTTTGATGGAATCAAATTGAGTTCATAGACAGTAAGGATTGTGTCTTATTACACATCCCCACTGTCCAGGGTTCTTAGAGCTCAAGTCTGCTTGTCAAAGAGGAGGCCCTCAGGAAAGGGCTGATGAGGGAACAGAAAAATGAAAATAAATTCCTACCAACATTCTCAGGGTTGGGAACACTTTTACAGCTTACTTTTCTTCAAACTCTTCATTGAAGCTCCTTCTAGAGTGGAAACAATTTCATTTCTTTGTGTTTCCAGCATAAAGATCTGTTCTAGATATCTTTTGCTTGTCCTTGCAGACTCACTCTATCCCTTTCCACTTTGCTCTCCGCCCAGGTGACTGGCCTTTGTTGGCTACCCACCAGTCTCCATTATGCTCTGGTTTCTGGTTAGTTTTGCTCATGGATGCCCCAGCAGGAAATAAGGGAGAGGAAGAGGAGAGAGAGAAGTTGTGTTACTTATTCTCAGGCTGTCTTCCTACAGGCCATCTTGGACAGGCCTTATCTTTCTACCAACATTACTGATCCTTCTAATAGGATCTTTACACCAACACTGCTTTCTCCTCCCTGGTCCCAGTAATGTTTCTCTTCCTCCTTACTGCAGTATTAAGGATAGTAACATCTTGGCTGTCCTTAGCCTGGGTTGCTGCACAGTCTTCCTCCCCACAATTTTAAATAGTTTCCTTATTAAACTCACCTTGAATTATCTAATTTTGACATGGCACTTGTTTCCTGTTGAAAATACTACTGATACAAAACAATGATCTGACCTTTTGGCCAAGGCAGGATACGCACTGGAAGGGATGCCCAGGGATGGGCTATTATACCAGTTTCAGAAAGAGAAGCAGATTGCTTAGAGTAGTGCAGGAATTATTTTATTTTATTTTCAGCAACTATGTTGTCTTCTCCAATCTGTGAGCAGCTACTTACAAGTTAAGAACTTTATCTTACACACTCCAGCCCTACCCCATTCTCTTTCTCCCTCCATTTCTCTCTATCTTTCCACTTCTCCAGCCCCACCTAACCAGATTAGGGCTCAGTTGACACAGGATGTGACCAGGAGAACAATGAAATGCTTCAATAATGCAAACTTGGAGCTAACATGATTAACCACTCCATTCACTTCTATTCTGTGGAGCCCATCCACTCTAGTCCTATACTTAACCTTGTTAATAATACAGCTCTGCATTTTCTGAGGTAAATTTAGGATGGAAAGAACAAAGGAATGAGTGAATATTTGGGATTAGGTAGAGGTAGTCTGACTTTTAAAAATGTACATGAAACTATCAGCTGGAAAAAGAAGGAACTTAATGATTTTTGTGAAAAACTATCTTTCACCAATGGAGAGGTCAATTGATTTATAGAATAAGGTTCATGTTATCAGTGGCCATGACTTGGGCCACTGAGAGCTGCAACATAATCCCTCCATAAATTCCCTTCACTTTTTAGTTTACAACGTACTTTTTATATCCTTTATCTTATCCATTCCAAATTTTAGATTTGAATTCTTCAGGAGAGGAACTAGGACTCAGAGCCAGGTCTTCTGACTACCTATCTTTCTAGAACTCCCAGGAGGCCCCTCATTCCAAACCACCATGGCTCTAAACATTACATTCAGCTTAACGACTTGGACAAACTCTAGAAATAGCTGCTTTTTGGCTGATTGATAAACTTAGTCCTCAACAGGAAGCAACTTGAATTAGTGCCATCATCAAGCCATTATGAGAAACGACATATTAACATAACATCAATATCTCATTTTAAAAAGCTTGTATTTAATAGTCTTGCATTTAAAAACTTAACTTACTCAAATCCAGTCTTTTTCTTTTCCGGTTACAGAAAGTGAGAAGTTATCTTTGGCAAACTGAAAAATGTGCTCTTTGTGGAGAGGAGTAGAAAGGTTGGGAGAGACAGAGAGACAGAGACAACAGAGACCAGAGTGAAGTGAATTTTATCCTGACAGCCCAAACTAGGTCCCACTGCAGCTGAAACAGCTCTCTGTGGGAAGCACCTACTCCACATCTGAAAACCTTTGGTCATTTTTAGGGGGTTTAGCCCTCTCAAAGCTAGGTCTCTTAGTTTTATTGGTTTACTTATTTGTTGTTTTAGGACAATGAGGTTATAGGTAGGACACAGATGGGACCATATTCTTGCTTCATTGTGTACAAGCTGGTGACGTCTCTGAGACTCAACTTCCTTATTTGTAAAATGAAAATAATAATGCACCTCTCATAGGAATATCGTGAGGATTAAAGAAAACAGCATTTGAAACATTTTAATTCAGTGCCCTCTTTGTTCTGTGTGTTCCAGCTTGTACCTTAAAGTACTCCCAAAAGGCCTTGTGTATTACACTCCCTCAATACACACGCAAGTTTCCATCAAGGTGGGTGAGTTGGGGAAACTCTTCCATCATTACCTGTGAACACTGAGGGCCTTCTTTGCACTGGTACCACCCCAGTCTTTACTTAGTTCTTGGTACCTAACCTTATCTTTTATTGATGAACATACATCTGTGTTTAGAATATGTTCTTGGCATTTCATTTCCCTGGATGGGACCCACAGAGCTCAGTAAGACCGAGGTTTTTACTCTTCCTGCCTCTAGCTGTTTCAGGTCAGCAAATATGACCCCATTGTCAGCCGTTTGAAACCCAATTCTCTATGGCAATTTTATTTTTATGCTGGACCATTCCCTGAAGGTAAGAGAACATTCAGATTTATAATGGATACTTTGTGATGAGTGAATTTGAGAAAAGATTAATATTTTAAATTATGGTGAACCCTTTCTGAATTTACTTGATGCCTTTATCAATAACATTCCCATTCTACTGTCTGTGTGGTCTCTGACCACATACTGCTCCTCAGGGTTTTCTGAGTGTTCAGAGCTCAGAAAACTTATGGTATAATTCAATCATGGAGGAGAGATAGGGCTGCAGCCTTCTAGATATGTATCTAACCCACCTTAAGATATGTATTTTTTCACCTTAGCCCAAAGATAAATATAATGCTGTTGGGAGATGGTCTTAGTTCCACTGAAATGTGACTATTAACTGTGTGAGTTTAGTTGAGTCTTTTAACCCACCTGGGACTCTGTTTCTTTATACATAAGTAGGCAACATAAAACCTACCTTCTGGTGTCATCATAAAGATTAAATAAGTAATTCATTTGTATAATAAAGTTTATCATACTCCTCACCTATGCCTGACTCTGAGCTCAGTGCCCGAAAAACAAGGATGAATGAAATCTGATTCTAACCTGGAAGGATCTCAAAATTTGGAGAAGGAGATAGGCAAATAAGGGGACAATCAAGAGCCCTGGAATTAGTGCTGTAAAGAAGGGAAGAATTGTGTTCTGGAGGTCCAATTCACCTAGGTCTAAGCAGGTTAGGGAATGCTTCCTGGATGAAAAGCTTCCTGGATGACCCGTGAGCCAACATATAGACACATAGAAGTTCTTCAGGTATATGGAGCTGGACTCAGGATGCAATGAACGTGACTCAGGATGAAGACTGTAGTCTCGGCTGGGCGCAGTGTCTCAGGCCTGTAATCTAGCACTTTGGGAGGCCAAGGCAGGTGGATCACCTGATGTCAGGAGTTCGAGACCAGCCTGGCCAACATGGTGAAACCCCATCTCTACTAAAAATACAAAAATTAGCCAGATGTGGTGGTGGGTGCCTGTAATCCCAGCTACTCAGGAGGCTGAGACAGGAGAATCGCTTGAACCCAGGAGGTGGAGGTTGCAGTGAGCCGAGATCGCGCCACTGCACTGTAGCCTGGGAGACAGAGGAAGACTCCATCTCAAAAGAAAACAAACAAACTAATAATAAAGAAAAAAAAAAAAAGAAAACTATGAAAAAATAAATAAATAAATAAAAAAGAAAACAAACAAACAAACAAAAACCACTGTAGTCTCTGGAGGGAGGTAGAGGCTATGAATGCAGCAAATGGCTGACATTTTATCCCATCTCCACCTTGCTCCACTGATATGCATAGATTCTGGTGTTAGTCTACTAGCCAGGATTGGGATTCATGTGCTACCACTGTGCCTCTGCACAGTTATTTACCTCTCTAAGCCTTGCTTCCTCAGCTGTAAACGTGGTACAACAATAATTCCTGCCTCAAGGGCTACCGAGGGGATTCAACAGAAAATGCTAGCATATTAGCTGGCACATGGTAAGTACTCTACTAATGTAACTATTATTTATAATGATCATTAATCTTTCATGAATAATAAGGTTAATAATAAGTAACACTAATATAGTGCTTACTATGTGTGAGGCACTATACTAAGCATTTTACATATATTCATTCATTTAATCTTCACTACAATACTATGAAGTCAGTACTACTATCATCCTCACGTATAGGTGAAGAAGTAATTTCACAAGTCACACAACTAGTAAGAAGTGGAGCCGGGATATGATTCTCAGAAGTTTGACTTCAACATGTGTATTCTTAATTACTGCCCTAAACCATAATAAGCAAAATAATAAAAGATATATTTAACTAAAAACTTTGGAAGTGGTTTGGGAGGAACACAGAAGAAGTCTTGTTTCAGACTCTTGCTTATAGAAGAGAATAGAAAGGGAAGAAAGAAAACAAGTTCCCTCACTCTGCCAGATGCTCCTGCACAGTTTTGCACATCGGTGTCCACACTCAACCAAAGAATCGCAGTGGCTACCAGATTCCAACTGCTAAACAGCACAAGGGAGTACAGCCTGGAGTTTTCCAGAAATACTTGCAAAGGCTTTGTAAAAAGTGGGAGGCTCTGTGCCAGCAGATTGACAAATACCAATGGCACTTAAGCTACCGCAGATACTGTAACCCTACTTGTATCCATGAGTCAATGGTCTGGGCATGCCATGGTTCTGTGGACACCCTCTTGATTTGCTAGTGTTTCTCTCCTGGGTGAGTGCTCTAAGAGAATACATGCTGAGTGGATCCTTTCATTCGCACCCTCATGTCTTACTGTTTTCTGCCCTAATCAGAAGGGCTGTTTAATAAATACATTTTGAATTAATTAAATTGAAAAAAACAAGGTTCAAGTTTATAACTATGAAGTGTTCATAACAAGATAGTATGAGGTCCCTGTTTGATCTTTTAAAAAGCTGCCGTGGAATAACTGTCATTTATCATTTGTTCCCAAAATAATTTTATGTGGTTTGGAAATGGCACAAGCCAATTTGCAATGGAAGAGGAGTTTGAAACTAATGTTCGTCTTTCAGCCTTTTATTAAGTTGCTTAAAAACCATTCTAATTCCCCACCCCCAACCCCCAAAAAAATCTTTTTTAAAATACTGCTTTCTTCTCTTCAAAACTGAGAGAAATGGTGAACTCACTGGATCTTCTGGAAAGTGGCAAAAGCCAAGTGCTGTGCCTTTCAGGCTTGGAGAAAATGGAAGTAACAATTCATTTTGGACAGGACTTGGTGCCAAAATATTTTTGCTCCTGCTAAGTTCTCTCTGATGTATGACTTGATTTTGGCTAGGAAAGTAGTCAAGTGCAGGGAAGAGCTTTACCCTGATGATGAAATTTTGAATGCTACCTTCCTGCCATTCACCCAACAAAAATTTTCCATGTTCCCACTATGTGCAGCCACCATGACCTTTGTACTGTGAATGCAGCAGTGCACGATGCTGACCTGTTCTGGTTCCTGTCCTCGTGGAGTTCGCCATCTTACAGACTGTAAGTAAGCTGGTTGATCTCTCTAAAGCTGAACTTTCATTTCCCCAGGAAATGAGTATAACCCTACTTTTTGAGACTACTTAAAGGACCTAGCACAATCCATGTCCCACTATATGTGAACTCTGTTTCAATCTTCCTTTCCCATGCATTCCTCCATGCCTTTGGTGCTATGTCTGGAAACCTGTTCTTTCCTCTCCAGTACACTAGGTCCTGGTTTGCCTCCATGCTTGGTGCATTTCAGGCACCCAGGCCCTGATTTTAAATCCATCCCTGGGCCTACATTTCTCCTGATCTCAGTTTCTCCCTGTCACCTGCTTCCCCTCAGTTGCCCACTGTGTTCACATGTTCCCCTTTTTCTGACTCACTGTGGGCTCCCAGCTTTAGTTTCTGACAAGCCCCAGTGGCTCTTGCCACCTTGGACCCACACTGTCCCTGGATCCCTCCCTCAATCAGCAGTCCGGACATGAGGGCTGCCACGTTTTTCATCCTCCTCCTTTTGTTGGAGGCTGGAATATCCTGAGCCTCAGGTGTCTAACTCTTATGCTTGAGTCTCAGAGGGATCTTAATTCTTCAAGGTGCTTGACTCTAAAATGTTCAGCCCATAGAAGCAAGAAGCACCTGTAGCTATAAGTATTCAGTCCTGAATCATGAGAGATAAGAATCCTAGGAAAAAGTTAAGTGGTTAGTTAGGAAAACCACAGAGTAGCATTGAGGCTCAGTGAAACTATTCAGATCTGTGAAATTGCCCAGAAAATTTTAGAGCATAAAGAATTCCAGACCAAATGTGTGGCGTTTAACGTCCTATAGCCAGGGCAGGCTCTCAAAGTCCACAACACACTTTATGAGAAAGAGAGAGAGAGATGTGATCTCTGCATTAACTTATAAGGGGGGTGTGACTTGTTTTAACTCTTCACCCTATGTTTTTTCATTCATTCATTCATTCATTCATTGACTGTAAACAAATCTTTTTTTTTTTTTGATAGTTGTCAGAAATTTTTATTTATTTAAAGTAACATTGGTTATTGATTAGACATATATCATTATGGTTTAGGGTATGAGATATAGTGTCCAATGCAGTATTATTAGTTTAATATATATCTACTTGTGGCAATAGTGAACAGTTTCAAGAGATGAATACATAATTTAAATGGGAGAATGACATAACTGCACTTTCATTTCAATGTCTGAGTTTGATAACCAAAAAGACTTGCATTTTTAGATAAACATTTTCTATTTCCCAAATCTCAAGACCTGGATACAAAATGTAGAGCTGCAGATTTAGGGCCCGAATGGCTGGAGTAGCAGCAGGTGTTACCTGCACATTTGTGAACATTTTACCAAGAGAAAAAAGGGGAAAGTGGAGATTCTCATGTCTGCATGTGTACTCAATGAACACGTTACTCTGATTAGGTTTGTGGGCCCCATGGTCTCTGAATCAGTTTCAGGTCTGAAGATAACAAGAGTCATTGAGATAAAATGATTGATTGTTGTCCAGTGAAGTTGGTAGAAATTTGGTCTAGTCTCTCTAGAAGTGACTGTAGAGGACTATAGATACCAAATAGGCAGGAACAGTTCTACCTGCATATTTAGGGGACAGCATGCACTTTGTTGCACAAGTGTGAGCTGACTGGAAGTCTGAGAGGGAAAGTCCCCTTTAGAGTAAATTCCGGTTGGCACCTTATGTGTTTATATCATGTCTGGTAATTATAGACAGTGTTTGGAAAAAATAATTAAAAGAATTTTCTCCAGCCCCAGAAAAACTCCACAATAGAACAGAAAGAAAACTGTTTTATGTGACATGCATCATAGTCAATCTGCTTAAGAGACTGCAGAGACAGAATGATGGTCACCAAAATTAGTCCACAAGTAGAAGAATTTCCAGCACCATGTCATACATAGTTCATCCTAAATTCACACGGAGATAGAAGAGGCCATCTGTATATGCTAATTGTTTATATTCAATAACAAACTTTTCACATCTTCATAACAGGAGGTAGTTTAGCAGCTTGAAGCCAGGTACTTGCTGAAGGTAGGCTTTCACTCTGCTACAAAAATGGTTGAAAAGCATTCTATCCTTTTGGCTATTTACATTTTAGAGCAGTGGCTCTCTGTGCTCCATGGCATTGGGCTACAGCACTTGCTTGCTTTTCCCTGGTTGCTAGTGTCCTCTCTTAACCTCTATCATCTGCCACTGAGGCACAGCCTTGAGCACAGCTCAGTTTATGTGAACCCCATTTCCCACAGCAGCACTGTAGTGTCACATCAGAGAGGAAAGCCTGAGCTGCAGGAGAGCCTGCAGGCCTTGTGAGTAGAATTGCACCTTCACAAGAATGGGAATGTGACTAGAGTTTCAGCCCGTTTTTAATTATCATGGTGACATGGAAGAAAAATTCGGATGAATTTCCAGCATGAGTACAGATAGAGATATCTCCAAAAGTTCTCACTGTGACAGCCTACCTCATTCAGACACCATGGGATACTAATAGGGCTTCTGAAACAGACACCCAAAGTATTGGAGAGAAAAACAGATCTCCATCTGAGCAAGATAATTTTGAGAGGAAAAATTAAAAAGATCTTAAGAAAAAGCTCAGTTTAGATATAAGATTGATCAACTCAGCCAGAAAATAAGATGGACTCTCGCTTTGTCACCAGGCTGGAGTGCAGTGGCATGATCTTGGCTCACTGCAACCTCTGCCTCCCAGGTTCAAGTGATTCTCCTGCCTCAGCCTTCCGAGTAGCTGGGATGACAGTGGTGCCCCACCATGCCTGGCTAATTTTTGTATTTGTAGTAGAGGCGGGATTTCACCATGCTGGCCAGGCTGGTGTCTCCTGACCTCAGGTGATCCGCCCACCTTGGCCTCCCAAAGTGCTTGGATTACAGGCGTAAGCCACCATGCTCAACCTGAGGCTGTCTTTTAATTTATTTATGTCATTCCAAACATGAAACACCAAATGCAGAAGGATAATGTCCTTTTGTTTCAATCATCATAATAATGAAATTCCACTGAATCTGCTCTCAGAAGAGAAAAAGCTAAAAGACTAAGCTATAATACAGCAGATAGAAGGCAGATTTGGATCCCACTCTTCTTTACCAGAAATAAGGCAGAACAGAATAATTGGATGACAACGGGCTTCAGACAAGGGGAGAGAATGACAACTTCCCTCACAAATTTTGTGACTTTTGGTAAGTTCCTAAGCTTTTATGCTTCTCAGTTTTCTCATTTGTAAATGAGTCTTATAATGTTCACCTCACAGGTCAGAACTGCAGAAACCTTTGCCATGAGACTGAAATAATATGACATATGTAAAGTACCTGGATCATAGTAGGAGCTCAACACATAATAGTTTTCGTAATGGCTATTGTCACTTCGATCAATAACTTGGGGCTTATATTTAAATCTGTTCTGTAGTTTGAGTTCAGTCTGAGAGCTATTGGATTTCTGGAATTATTAAAATGAAGTTCTTAATTGTTTTCATTTAAAATGTAAAGTTTCTTTTTTTCTCAACTATCTTAAAGTCTCCTATAATTGTTAGAACCCAAAACTTGCGTGGGAAGGACTCAATTTTTTTCCCACCTCTGTTTATTGTGGGCACAAATGGCTTTTTGGAACCTGTGGCTCAGGGAACACTGCTGGTTCACATCAGAGGCTGAGCTGGGTGGATTCCAGTGAAGTAAACTGACCTCGGGGAGCTGTCTGCAACGTTGGACTTTCAGTCTAAGCAGAGTGAAGTGAAATGCAAGTATAGCGTTAGGGAGTAGTCCTGGGTTTAGCCCAGAAAGCCCTGGGCTCAGATCCTGACACTGCTGCTTACTCCCCAGGGGGCCCTGTGCAAGTCACTTTACCCCCAGGTCTCAGTGTTCTTGTCGGTAGAATGGGGATGATGGTAATGAGTCTCAGGTTTTGAACTTGATAAAATGCAGTAACTAATATAACAGTGCTCCTGCAATATTTCATACCTTCATTAGCTGTAGTGCCTCTGGGACTTTATTGTATAAAAATATCTTGTAAACCAAAGCATGAGTGAAAGGAAAACATATAGAACACGGAAAATCATCTGTCAAGCTCTGATGACCTTAGTTCCAGTCTAAGAATTCAGTTGACTCTCAAGAAGGGGTCTGGAGGAAGAGAGGTAGCCCAGTTGGCAGAAGAAATACTACATATTTGATAAAAATCACTCCTTACAGAGCCTTCATAAAATGTAAAAAAAAAAAAAAACTTAAGCTAGAATCCTAGCAATGCCTCAAGTGTCCTTATATATTACCCATCTTTTAAATTTGTAAATGCTTTTAAATGTGGAGCTTTTTACCTGCAACACACTTTTACTTGAAACCTCCATGTGTAAATGTGAGACCAAAGCAAAGGATGGGAGGTGCCAATCAGTCAAAGAAAAGAGGATCTAGGCAATTGGTGGGTTAAGTCAAAGGCTAGGCACAGGCTAATAACTGCTCTGTCCTCACAACTAATTTCTATGTACGAGACTGCCTCCTATGGTCTTAAAATGTGTGATTTTTGCATCTCAGGGGGATTAATTCTCACTAACATACTTTTTGCGAGTAGCAAATACTACCATTATCATCTTTGCAGAAGAATAGTAGATTGGAGAGAGTCTTAAGTGAATTCTTTTTACATGCCTTACTTCACTTCACCATATCTCACTTTGTGTAAGCAGGAGAGAGCCTTCTCAATTTCTTGAAGTAGTCTCTTCATGTACAAATACCCCTCCCATTCACCAAGGCTCTTGAGCTTTGAGAAAAGGAAAAAAAAAAAAAAAAATCAATAGAACTGCTTTCTCACACCTATCTCCTCCGTTAACCATCTTTCTCCACTTAAATATTTGTCTATGAGACCCAGAGATGTTTTTCTCAGTAAAGTACCCAGCAATGGTCCCTCAAACAAAGCCTAAGCATTTGCTAGCTCCCATCACACTGCAAGCATTTCCTCTTCCCTGAATTCTGAATGCTTTTGGAAAATGCTTGCTAATAAGTGTGAATAAGATAATTACCTACTTCCATTTTGAAAAAGGCTTTATGGCAGGTAGAGTTAGTCAGACAGAGCTCTCACATTTAATAATAGCTATGTAAATATTGTTTCCTTCTGTTTCAATGGAATAACAAATAATTTCCAGTTTTTAGATAAATGCTATCAAGAGGATGTTAATTGGCATGAGAATGTCTTATAATTTACTATCCCAATAGTAAACTCTTAAAAATAGCCTATTCAAGCATGAATCATTTCAAGAAGAAAAGAGTCCCCCTAAGGGTGCCATTCTGAATTTGGGGTTTCCAGAAACTGAGATGTAGGCCAGATACTCACAGACAAGAAGAGATATCACATTTGTGAAGATAATGATACTGTCTGATCCCCATCTAACTTTCCTCCTTCTCTGAATCAGGGTGACATCTCTCTGCTGCCTTTCTAATCCTGCCTCAGCAGAGACTGCCAGCTGAGCTGTAATTCAAAGTTGTCCCAGAGGTGAGGGTGGGCTGCAAACCTGGTTATCCAGTTGAAGATTTGTGCAATTTATTTCTTTGAACTCTTGATTCTTTGTTAAAGGAAGGGGTTTAGAATACTTTTCTGCATCATTCCCTTGAGTCTTTTACCCTGGAACTCCTTGCTGAATCTATATTTCAGAGCGTCATAATGTCACAATGAAATCTAACCCACTTCCTCCTGTTAATGACAGGAAAAGTGAGGCCAATTTCAGGTGTATGTCTTGTACCTGGTCAGACAGTCAGTTAGTGGTGAGAGCAGGAATGAAAGCTGGTCTTGACATTCTCTGTCCAGTGCTCCTTTAGCTAGAGTGTATGGCTTCCCTGTGGTCTTTTCATTCTTTGGGATGCTCGTAAATAACCTCTCATATTCTCTGGCTTACTACAGAGAAGTGAGTCTTACAGTGAGGCTTAGATCCATGGCCATTACCCCTGTACCCCAAAACAAAGACTCATGTAAGTAAGTGAGTATCCAGCAGACAGTCACAGTGGCTACTCTAGACAATTATTCCACTTTAAAAAAATATATTATGGGTTCCAGAAATAAAATACATTTATATTCTCTTATCAGTTGAATTATTTAGAAACAATAGTAAGTTTCTCATTTGATATACTAGATGACTTAAATGCCCTCTACACCAAAAAGGTTTCAATTATGCATATCCATTTTGCTCCACCCTTGATTGGAAATACGTCAGTTTTCCCATTCGTTTGGTTGCTCATTTGTTTTTTGCTTGTTTTATTTTGTTTTATTCCAGACATGCCTGTCTGGAACATAGCCGGGCCTAATGAATATTTCAAGAGTCAATCAATCAATGGATGACATATATGGCAATCTTTGCAATGTGCATGAGCCCGAGATGGCAAAGAAAATAGATAAGGAGAGGACAGTTAATTGAAATTGGAAATGGAAGAAGGGGAGTAATAGTTTATATTGGAAAGATAATATAGCTGGAAGTTAAGCAATGAGGTTCTAGATTCCAATCACATTGCCTCAAATTCTGGTCTAACTCACTCTTAGTTATGTGAACCTGTGAAAGTCATTTAATACAACTGAGCTTGTTTACTCATCTGGAAAAGGCAGATAATCATATCTTATAGGGTTGTGTGAAGATTTAAACAAAATGACATGTGGAAAACACTTATTACAGTGCCAGACACATAGTGCCAATATATATATATATTTACTTATTAATCATTATTAATCAAAATCAGCAGAAAATATCTCAATTTTATTTTCTTTCTCCCCAAACAACCCAAAAACTAATGACCTTGCTTAGAGCAAGACCTAACAAAGATAATTTTGGAGGATGGGGGTAAGTCACACATAGATGAAGGGCATGTGGATATGTGCGTGCATGTAGAAGGATGGTTGTTGAATAACTATTTATATTAATAACTACAGTCCAGTGGACTCATATATATTATGCCATTTGAGAAAAGAAGGGTTAATCTCCCTATTTTAAAGAAGCAAATACCAAAGCTCAATTTTACATGGGCAGTGTGGGCTGGAATAGAAATTTTATGCAGGGTCTGCATGTCTCCATAATCCTGCACTCTATTCACTGTCTTCTCAGACATAAGGGAAGGAGAAGAGATGAGGCATGGGTGTGGTGTGGCTCAAAGATGGGAATAAAGGAAACTGAGGAAAAAGGACATGGAGAGACCGTATCTTCTTAGGAAGTGAGAGAAAGCCTTTTTTTTTTCCAGAGTGCAAAATAAAGGATCAACTGGTCAGGGATGGCTACAAAGGAAAGTTGTTGGAATTTAGAATAGCTGTGGGAGACAGGGGATGGACAGTGTTGTCTGGAACTTTCTTTGGGTTCTCTTCAGAGACATCTTCTTTTCTTTTTTTTTTTTTTTTCTGAAATAAACCCACTTCTCATGAGAAGGGCATATTTCCCAGTAGTGCTCCCCCATGTCATTCTAAGTGGAGTAAGTGAAAGGCCCTGGCTTAGTAGTGGGTGAGCTAGCTCTCTAGTTCTCAGAGCCAGAGGGGCTGGATGTTTTCACAACATCCTAGGACAAGCTGTTGCTTTGTGATCTTGGCCTCTTGACTGTGGGACTTTTATCCACAAGTCAGTATTTCTTTCCCATTGGACCAAAAATACTACAAATACTACGTTCTTGGGTAAAAACAACAGCAACAGACACTGGGGCCTATTGGAGTAGGGAAGGAGGGCGGGGGACAAGGTTGAAAAACTAACTATTGGGTATTACACTTGGTACCCGGGTGATGAGATCAATTGTGCCCCAAACCTCAGCACCATGCAACATACCCATTCAGCAAAACTGCACATGTACCCCCTGCATCTGAAATAAAATTTGAAATTATTTAAAAAACTACTACATGCTTGAGGCAAGACTGAAAATAATGGCCTACTTTAATTCATCTTTTCTAAGTCTATTAATTTTTCCTCTACTGAATTTAGAGCTACCTCAGAAACTCCTATTATTTAAGTTTTGGCTACTTAATACTTAATAATACTTATTAAGTATTAAGAATGGCATGGAAAAGTACTGCGAGGGCCTTAAAGAACCTCCCTGACTCCAGACTTTCCTACACTACTGTATGCGCCAGAGTGATCTTTTCTAAAATACAAAGGTGACTTGCCATATTTCTCCTCTGCTTTTGTGGCTCTCCATTGGCCACTGGTAAAAGTTCAGACTCTTACACAAGAAAGATAAGGCCCTTTCAATCCTGAAATTTCTAGCTGTTGACCCATCCTGCCATACCTCTGGCCCTTTCTACTCCCCTATGTCCCCCACTCTATCCTCATCCACACTCAAGGGCCTGCACTCTTATCAGGAAAGTCTTCCATGGCCATGTACTCTGGAGGACACTTCCTCTCCCCTCATCTGCGGGGCAAGCTTTGCTGCAGCCCTCAAGCCTCCTTTCAAACACGGCCCCCTCAGAAGATTCCCTTGACTTCTCCTCTAAAAAATCATTGCATTATGTATACATCATCACACTGGCAAGATCTTCATGAACATCAGCTTTACCTGCTCACATTTCTGTTTCCTCTAAAAAATCATTGCATTATGTATACATCATCATGCTGGCGAGATCTTCACGAACATCACCTTTACCTGCTCGCATTTCTGTTTCCCCTACTGGGCTGTGAACTACAGAAAGTAGGATGTTTTTATCTATTGATACATTTATTTTGTGCCACCAGCCTTAGGATAGTGTCTAGAAGAAAAAAAAAAGGCATCCATTAACTCTTCAAAGATGAGCGGAAGGGAGGGAGGGAGGGAGGGAGGGAGGCAGGGAGGGAAGGAGCATAAGAGAAAGGAAGGAGAGAAGTATGGAATAGACAGATGAGTGAGAGGCAGATTTTCAGAAGCACTCAGGGCCTCTGTGTCAGGCAGCATTCTAGGAGCACTAGAATGATGTCTTCTTCAGTCCTGACAATAACCCTGCAAGGTGTTTGTTGTTATTTCTCATCTCGGATGAAGAAATGGATGCTCACATTGGTGCAGTACATTATCCATTGCCATGATTGGAAACTTCAGAGTTGGAATTACCACCCAAATCTATCTGGATCTGAGGTGTTATTTAGTCCTAATGATCCAACTGGTCTCTCAGATTCATTCTCCTTTCCCAGATTTCACCACCCAGTCCCTATTTGATCAGAATTTGTTCTCACAGGACTCTGAAACCAACAAAATTATTCTCCTTACCACACTGTTAACACTGTAACTTGAATATTTATAGTTGGAATAAAAAAAAAAACAGGCTTTACTCTCCTCTTATTAACAATGATAACAATAAAAGCTAAGAACAATTGAGCACTGGGATGGCTGATTTATGTGTCAATGTGGCTGGGCCATGGTGCACAGATATTTGGTCAAATATTATTCTAGATGTTTTTTGAAACTGTTCATTGCATGAAATTAATATTTAAATCAGTGAACTTTAAATAAAGTTTCTTTTTAATGTGGGTGGGTACATCTAATCAATTGAAGGCCTGATTAGAACAAAGACTAACCTCCCTCAAACAAGAAATTCTGCTAACAGACTGCCTTTACTCTCTGATTGTACCTCTTCCCTGGGTTTTCAGGCTGCCACCCTATCTACAGATTTTCGACTTGTGCCTTCACAATTTCCACGATTGTGTGAGCAAATACCTTACAATAAATCTCTCTCTCTCTCCCTGTTTCTCTTCCTCTCTCTCTGTACACACACACACACACACACACACACATACACACACACCCCGTTGGTTCTGTTTCTCTGAAGCACCTAACTATATTCCAGAAGCTGTGCAATGGTTTTTTTGGTTTGTTTGTTTGTTTTGAGACAGAGTTTCGCCCTTGTTGCCCAGGCTGCAGTGAAATGCCACCATCTTGGCTCACCACAACCTCCGCCTCCCCGGTGCAAGGAATTCTCCTGCCTCAGCCTCCCGAGTAGCTGGGATTACAGGCATGCGCCACCATGCCCAGATAATTTTGTA
Organism: Pongo abelii; assembly: GCF_028885655.2. Lineage (NCBI taxonomy): Eukaryota > Metazoa > Chordata > Mammalia > Primates > Hominidae > Pongo > Pongo abelii. Next base: position 82,129,360 of record NC_071994.2, read on the forward strand.
TTTTTAGTAGAGACAGGGTTTCTGCATGTTAGTGAGGCTGGTCTCGAACTCCTGACCTCAGGTGATCTGCCAACCTCGGCCTCCCAAAGTGCTGGGATTACAGGTGTGAGCCACCACACCCAGCTTTAATGTACCGGTGAATCGCTTGCACCTTGTTAAAATAAAGGTTCTGATTCAGTGTGTCTGGGGTGGGGCCTAAGGGTCTTCATTTCCTGCAAGCTCCCAGGTGACCCTGGAACTGCTCAGGGGACCCTACTTTGGGTTTAGAGCACTGTGGGAACAGATGACCTGAGTTCACCCCTGACATTGATAAAGTTAACTTCGTTTTGCTTCAGAACCCACTTCTATAAAACCAAAATGGCAAGAGTACCCATCTTATCTAGCTCTGTCCTAGGGCTGCTGTGAAGATGAAATCATAAGGTATGTGTAAAGCCCTCAGAACAGCCTCCAGCACAATGAGAAAAATCTATTATTATTTTCTATTATTATTGTTGTCTTAAACGACCAAGTGGTTCTTCTCAACGGGATGTTGAGGTAAAGGGGTGGTATAATTTTGTCCCCCAGGGGATATTTGGCAATGTCTAGACATTTTTTTGTTATCTCCATTGGTTGGTAGAGGGTGCTATTGTTATCTAGTGAGGCCAAGGACACTGCTATACATCCTACAATGCAAAGAATACCCCCTACAACAAGCAATTATCTACCCCAAAATATAAATTGTACCTGCAATAACCCTACAAGTTAGGGATTATCACTCCCAGTTTCCACATGAAGGTACAGATCCAGATATATGGCCTAGTGCACACATTTAGTAACATGGGACCATTTTATGTGAAAATGCATACCCAAGGTAGATGCTATTGGAGCCTCCTGAGGCAGTGCATACAAGGGCAACACACTTGTACCTTCATGCGGTCGGACTTTCTTTTTAACTTCTAGAGCTGTAAGTGAGCTTTGAGCCAGTGTTGTTCTTGAATTTTAATCAGAAGCAAAGTCCCAGAGGAGGCCATTCAGTCGTGAACTATCCTTCACAGAACCAGTAGAGTCACACAGCATTTGTGGCCTTCAAATCCCCTCCGACAAAGCTAAGATCATTATTGTTTTTTGAGAAAATGGAAATCCATATGGATTAGAGTATGGTCTTCAACGAGTGTTTCATCCTTCGCACAAATTAACAATGGGAGTTTATTTCTACTATTTTTTCGATCACAGCATAGCACACATAACACCCTCTGGAATCAACTTTTCCTTTCTCTTTTTATTTTATAAATACTTCTAAAGTGTCACTATCTCTCCGAAAAAGTTAGCTGGTTAGAAAATTTATACAGATTAAAACCAGAATTTCTCAGACAGTTCACTCATTTCAAACTAGCCAGCCAACCAAACAAAAACATAAATAAAAACCAATGTGTAACAAAATAACATCCTGTGAAATTTTTTTTAGCATGATGAAAGAGGTTGGGCTTTTTATTAAGGCAGGGTTGGCTCTACCACTAGCAGACTGTGTGACTTCCTCTTCAGAGCCAAGCATTGCTTTATATCAGTAGAAAATATCAATCAATGCTAGAACTGTCATGGTAAACTGTGGAGGAAAAGGTCAAAAGAGAAGTGAGCATGCTAGAATATATTTACTATCTAAGATCGGAAAACTTTCCATCTAGTTATGTTCCTCATTTACTAAAGTGAAAATGAACACTCTGGTTATGGGGAGACACCAGCATTGTTGAGAAGCTCAGTGACAGCTGTACTCTGAAGACTTTCCTGATGGTAGTAGATGCTGTTACAGAACTGGACTGCCTAGCAAGAATTGATATAATAAAATCACTCAATAGTAGAGGCCACGTGGAGCTTTTAACTTCCAGAAGCAAGGGAGTATATTCCCCCTCATAAGGGGAAGCAAAATCAGAATGGCTGCCAGGGGAGCCTCACCTGTAGAGACCTACAGAGGAGACTTATGGGAAACCCCTAGGAGCACTGCTTAATACATAAAACCAAGATCAGGAATGAATGAGCAGAAGGCTGAGGACAACTGAACCAATGGGCAGTGATGATGTCTTGCCAAGTTTCTAGATGTGCTCCAGCTCTTGTGCCCAGATTCCAACAACTGATTAAGACCCCATGTAGAAGGATACTGAAGCATCATGGCAAATATATGGCGACTCCCAGTCCTTCCCCAAAGGGACTTACAGCCATTTATTGGGTAACTTTATTATTACTACTATTATTAATTCATTTTTTTGAGATAGGATCCCACACTGTCTCAAATTCTGTTTGTAATTCTCCCAAAGTGCTAGCTAGGATTACAGGTGTGAACCACTGCACCTAGACTATTGGGTAACTTTAAACTGAGAAAGATGAATACTCAGGTCTTTTTTTAAAAAAAATTTCTGTGAACTTGTGTAGAGAAGCACTCCAGATCTTTTGAGGATACAGGGTCCAAGTTGATGCTGACATCTGGGGTCTCAAACGCTATCATGGCTCCTGCTAGAGGAAGGGCATAGCGGAGTCAAAAAATAAACAGTGCCCTAATGCGGAGTGATTTCACAGTGGGTCCATCCATCTAGTGGAGTTGTTGGGAGATTGTTCAATAAATGCCAATTTGGTTAAAGGGGTTAATCTTCCGTTTTGTCTAATTTTCCTACTAATTACTGAGAGGAGGATACTTTAAAACTCCAAACATGATTGTGGATTTGTTTATATGCCCCTTTACTTATATAAGTTTTAATGTATTATATTTTGAAGTTCTGTTATTATATGTATGTGTATATATAATATATAAATAATAATATATTTATTATTTTATATTTCCTGTCATAGTAACCTTTTATCATTATGAAGTTTTCATTCTTGCCTCTAATGAAACTCTGACTCTTCAATTTGCAGTCTATTTTGTCTAATATTAATAAAGAAACTGTGACTATCTTATGCTTATTGTTTACATGATACATTTTATTTGGTCTTTTATTTTTAGTCTATCTGCCTTTGTATTTAATGTCTGTCTTTTATAGACATGATATAGTTGGTTCTTGCTCTTTTATCCTACCTGACAATCTTTCCTTGGAATGGAGAGTTTAGTCTATTTTCATACAATGTAATTTTCATATGGTTTTATTTGGCCTGCCATTTTCTCCTTTTATAAAATTTGTCTAATCTATTTATTTTTTTCCTTATTCCTCATTTCTGCCTTCTTTTTGTATTAATTGAATATTTTTAGTATCCCATTTTAGTTGCTCTATTGGCTTTCTAGCTACATCTCTTTCATATTTTTACTGCTTGCTCTAGGGATTACATATAAATCTTAAACTTATACCAATCTAATTAGTTAATATTTAACATCTTAAGTTAAAATATAAAAAGTTTGCATAAGTGCATTCCCTTTATTTCGCCTATTCCTAGTACAATTATTAGTTTTCTCCCTTTAAACAGTCATATGTACATTAAGGAATTTAAGAGAGAGAGGGAAGGAGAGAGACAGAAGTGGGTGTGGAGAGAGGGGATTTGTCTACAGCAAGGGAGTTAGGATGAAGCCATGTTGGCACCAGCAGCATTTTATATAGCAAGTCTAGCCCTGGGCACACCCTGGGCCTTCTAACCACCACAGCCTCAATTCTCCTACCTTGTAATTTATCCTTCAGAATGCTTTTCCAGTGCTTTTTATTGCCTGTGGGTTATCTGCTCACAGGGATCCTTCTCTGTGCCCAAACGCAATACACTAGAAAAGTCTAAACAAAGCTTGTGCCACATTGAACAATGGAAGAAACAAAGGAATAGAAAGGGGAAGTAACTTGCATAATGTCACAGAAAGTACGTACTGAAACCAGGACTTAAACCTAAGTCTGTCACTAAAACCAATATATATTTAGAATAAGCCAGTAGGTATAATGGTAATAAGCACAAGACTATGAGCTCTCCAAGGGCAGGAATTTTTGTATTTTTGTAATGATATGATTCAAGGGATCTGGAACAATGCTAGTTGTATAGTAGTTACTCAACAAATATTCACCAAATTTGGATTATCTTCCATAATACTGTATTAGAGCCATACCATGATACTAACTGCTGCATTCAATGGGTATGATAGTGTGCCAGGACTAAGCAATGCTACCTAATAACCTAGCATAAGATCTGGTTTTATCACCTGTGTATTCTAGGACCCTTTAGAGTTTCACATTAATAATAATATATAAGATGTAAATAATAAACCCTACTCTCTAAAAGGATGTGAAGTTATTTTGAAGTATATGAATGTGGTAGCATGCCATTGACACTTGATAAAACTTACTTTCACTCTTCTCTAAATCCTTTTCTAGCAACAGAACTGTCATGCACAGGTATGCAGGTTGTATGCACATGACTCCAGGAGATACCATTTACATTGTAATCTCTGTAAATAGTGACTCTTGAAGTTCAAGGAATCTAAATGGCTTCATACAGCAGTTCTGAATCTAGCATAGTAACTACAGCAACTAGATCACAATGAGAACATGGTCATTTTCAAGTGATCCATTCATCATTTAGTGAAATAATGACCTACAGATCAAGGTGGATTTATTTTACCCTAAAATTTGACCCATTCCAGAAACAGTTTTTAAATGTAACAAGTACTGATTAAGAGCAATTCAACAAATCCATCATCAAATATATGCCCAGTTCTCTGCTAGGCATCAAAGGGAGAAGAAAACTGAGTTAAAAACATGGTTCACATTCACTCCCCTATAGAAACTTGCACTTTACTGTCCCCCAGAGACTTCCATGTCAACTCATGCATTAGTCACTTCTTCATTCTTATTTTATTTGGCCTCTCAGCAGCACTGAATAGTCTTTATTAAAACCCATTTTTCCCGCTCTTGAATTCTGTGTTTTTCATCTCACCTTAGAGATGGCTTTTTTTCAGTCTTCCTTTGTTGGTTCCTCCTTCCCTGATGGATTCTAGATGTTGGGAGTAGTCCAGACCTCAGTCCTTGAATATCTTCTCTCTATGCTTTCTCCCTAATTCAGTGGTTCACAACCTTGGCTGGATATTAGAAACATGCAAGAAGCTTTTAATAACACCAATGTTCAGGCCGCACCCAAGACCAATTACATAAGAATCTCAGAGGGTAGGACTGAAACATTATTATAGTTTCAAAGATTTCCAGGTGTTTCCCATGTGTAGCCAGGCTTGAGAACCATTTCCTGGGTGATCCCATTCATTCCATGGCTTTAAATGCCATCCATCTGTTGTTGATTTACAAATTGATGATTCCAGCCCTAGAATTCCTAATTCTGACCCCAGCCCTAACAGCTATCCCTGGCTCGCTTCATACACTCCTGGCTTATTTCAGGTTTTCCATGTGTACAAGCTTTTCGACTCTGGATAAGAACTCCCTGGACCCCACAGATCACCACCTAGGGCTGATTCAGTTTCTCATTGCCATCCACTTAAAAGCACATCCCAACCCCCACCAGGAGAGATGTTCAGATAGGTTATTAATATTATAATAGAGGCTCCCTTGTATTACACATCCACCATGTGACTAGTATTGTGTATGTGGTTTTATATGTTTTGTTTCATTTAATCCTCATGACAACATTTTGAAGGAAGCATTATACACAAACTCACAGGTGAGAAAACGAGGTCTTAAAAGGGTGAACAAATTTATCCCAAATCACATGACCAATAAAGTGGAAGGACCAGGACTCAAGCCCGGGTCAGTTTTACTCCATCTCAACATCATCGTTGAGCGTGCAGCTGCTTGAGTCCCTTGACTTTCAACCAAATGAACCACACTCCCTGTTTCCAGGGAACATATTCCTGTTTCCAATATTATGGGACATGAAATCTTTGAGATTCTAGAAAGTTAGGTTCAGATGAGGCTGGTGATTTCTTAGAATTCAATTTTCTAATTGTACAGATTAGGATATCAAGGTCTTGGGAAGAAAAGTTACTTTCCGAAGGTCAAACAATTAATTATTGGCCAGGCAAAGATTTAAATTAGGTCTCTTATGAATCCAATGCTCTTTTCAGAACATAATGTCTCCCCACATCAAAATGAAGTGTTTCTAATAATTTATTTTTCTCTTCAACTTGCACAAGAGTCCTTCATAAAACAGGCTATGTGTTGTTCAGCTGCATAAAATAATTATTTGTTACATTTGTTGCATTCCTTTTACCTTTAATTTCAGTCAATGAAATGGCCATTGCTCACCAAGCTACTTTAACCACAGAGCCCTTATGAGGTTTATTTGTCGCTGAAGTCTTATTTTCTGCGGTAAATTAATGATGTGTTATTCCCAGAGACTTTATGGTGCTTATCACTATATTAACTCACATCAAAAAAATCACAGGGAGCTATTTTCCAAACCCTGACAAAAAACAGCCTAGAGAAATCCTACTGAATTGGGGTCTTTGAAATATAAATGCACATATGGATTGCATATTTCTCATAAAGAAAATGTTTTCATTTCACATTAGGTAAAAGCTTTCTTCAAAAAGTTGTCACTTAGTACAGGGAAAGATTCATTCCCTCTCAAACTGGTTTCCAAGAACAGAAGGAACGGTTGTTCCTTTGCAAACAAGAATTATTAATTGTAGGTCATGATGTGGTGTGTAGTTAGAGAGACCTTGATTTGAATTTCTGTTGTGCTGATTACTGGCTCTGATCTGTTACATGTGTGACTTGAATTCTCAGTGCCTCCATTCTCTATCTGTAAAATGGGGCTGCAAATATTGCATCCAAGTTGACAGGACTCTGAAATAATGTGAATGAAACACCCTCAGTGTTCCTAGACTATAATAGAGGTTAAATAAATGTCGTTTTTCTTGCCAAAGATTTAATTTGTTCCTATTCTAGCTTAATGGCCCTCAGTCACTTTTGCCAACCATTCTAGGCAAGTTCCAGCCTTCTCCTTTTATGTCACGCATTTACTCATCAAACACTCTTAATTCTGTGCCGGCTATGCCAAACACTGAAAGCAGCTCAGCATGCTATCCTATTCTAGGAGTTTGGCATCCAGTGTGGAGGACAGACTGGGAAATAGGAAATTGTACTAGAATTCACCAAGAGCTCTGATGGGTAAGTACCAGCTATGTACAACCCCAACTACAGTTCTAATTAGCTCTTCTTATTCACAAAGACCTCCTGGAGGAAGTCAAATCTAGGCTGAGCGTCCAGTAGGACTCTTCCATCTCTGAGACACCCTGACTCAAGTGGTTCCTATAAGGCTTGCACAGGTGGACAGAGTAGTTCTTATTAAAACTAACAGTTATAATGAAGAGATATTCTTCATATAAGACATAACATTGTGTATGTTCAAGAAAGTTATTTTAACTACACAGCATCAGCTGAGGAAGCAGAAAGGAAGGTCTACCTTCCTTATGGAGGGATGTGGGAAGGGGAAATGGAGGCCATGAACTTTTCTTTGGCATCCACAAAGTGTCAGGAACTCTGCTTGGCATTTTCCTCTCTCTCTCTCCTACATTCTTTCTCACTCTTCCTCTTACTCTCTTTCTATGTCACTCTTTTTAAAAAAAAAAAAATTCATTCATCATCATAAATGATGGAGGCTGTCTTATCCTCATTATTACACAGGAAAAACAAGGTGAACTAAGTGCCAGAATGTTCAAGCTATCTTGCCCAAGGCCACACCAGTAAAGGGCTACAGAAGGGATGTGAACACACTCAGGCTGGTTGTCCAAACTTGATCCATCTGCCTAGGCTAAGTTGGGGTGTCAGGGTCTCAGCAAAGCAGGTTGAGTTCAAGGAAGCATGTTACAGAACCCAGAATCCCAAGGGTGAAAGACTCTGTCACATTTGGCAGCGGTGCACAAACCAATAATTTGCCCAGAGCACACCACAAATTATTCAAGCAGCAAGACTAACTCAGGACTGTGCCTTCTGCTTAGTGATGGGACCTTCACAAAGGGCCAGGCAGGTCATAATTGGCTTAGGAAGAGGTGGGACTTTGGGTAGGCAGGGGCACACCACGTCCCATTTTGGGGATGCTAAGAATCACTGCAGTGGGTCTGGTCTGACATCCCAGGTTCATTAGGGCAACGATACTCAAATTGGCAGCAAGTCATTTGTGGTAAAAGAGATTAAAAGGGCTCTTCCTTATTTAAAAGGGGAGGATAAAGTTGCTGACTGAGATATGTTGTGGATAATGAGAACAGTGCCTGAAATAAAGAAAAAAATAAATGAAGCTGGGATGGAGAAGGTGACGAGCTGCTGAATCAGCTCTCTGGCAGAAAATGGAATTCAGAGGTTTTCTTTCTGTTTCTGGCAAAATGGATGTTCAGGCCTTTCCTTTCCTTTTTTTTCTTATTCATCTAAAAGATTCTCTTTAGAAGTAAAGTAAAATGGCAATGCAAACCTGGAAATCCTGACACTAACTCTTTTGACAAGATGGAAGGTAAGGAGAAAGTAATTGCTGATACTGAACGTGGTCCAGAGAGAACCACTGTCCTTCTCTCACTAGGAAAAGGAGACATCTTCCCAACTCTGTGCCAAGTATGATCCTAAGATGTCTTAGATTTTTCTGTAAAATGAAAAGGGAGGGGACGAAGGAAGAGACATGTTAATATGCATTGAGTACTAAGCATGAGCCAGCAAGGTACTCAGTAATATAACATATTATGTCAATTAATCCTTACAAAAGCCCTGCTGGATGTATAGTATCGTACCCATTTTAAAGAGAAGAAATGTCATGGGTAAAAAGGTTATCCAAGGTCACCCAGCTAACAAGTAGCAAACCTTGAATCCATAACCAGGGCAGTCCAGCTCCAAAGTCCAGGCTCCTGTCACTGTGCCTTATCAACAGGGTACAATCCCTTTCCACTCTACCCTCACAAAGGCTTTCAGATAGATGACCATTTAGATAGCAGGTGACCTTCACTTCTTTATCTGATCCAGAAAGTCAGTAAATTTAGTCTTGCTTGTGATTTATAAAGAAGAAATTTGGAGGAGAGGGAGAATAGTCCTAAATGGATTTTTGATTGATGTCACCTAAGCTCTGTAAGTTTGAAGCTCTCACTATTGCTGGAGTCACAAATCTCTATTTCTCCTTCAAACCAAGCCTGAAGATGATGGGTCCTTCTTCATCCATTCATTTACCCATTCAGCCATCCATCTATCTGACAAATGTTAGGCATCTGCTGTGTGACTGACCTCATCTTAAGTGGTGGGTAGATGTTCCTTCTCTTGTGGATCCTCCCTATAAAGGAGAAGGATCAGAAAAAGGCATACCTCCCATTATAATGAAGTATAAAGAGATGAGCTATATATATATTATATAATGGAAGATTATAAAAGAGCTGTTGAGTCAAAGGAAGAAGTGACTCACACAGTCTGGGGCCATGATAACATGTTGGGAGAAACTTGTGTACAGTGACATTTGATTATAGTTAAAGGACTATCTGGAGTTGGCCAGGCAGGAAAAGAGGTCAGTGGGAGTAGCAGAGACAGACGTACAAAAGAAAAGATGTGGTATGTTATGAGAACTACTAGTGGGTAACGTGGGGAGGGGGACACATATGAACAAAAGCAGGAGGGGAAGACAGTGGGCACACCGGGGAGGCCCCATGGGGCTTTCTAAGGAGGCTTAACTTTTCTATTTGTGATGAGGAGCCACTGAGGAATCCAATTTAGGGAATAACCTGTTTAGATTTGTATTTTAGGAAGTTCTCACAAATACAGGCGAAGATGAAAAGCTCAGAAATTAGTTAAGTAGCCAAGTTTTCAAATAAAAATTCTAAGTGACTTTCACATATTTGTTTATTTATTTTGACATTTATTTATTAAATATTTATGGCCAGGTACTGAGCTAGACTCAGGGCATAGAAAGGTGAATAAAAACATGTAATTCCTGCCTACATATAACATTGAGTCTAGTTGAAAAAGCAGAAATTATTTAAACAATTATATAAATGACATTGCAGCTGTGACAAGAAATTTAGAGGAGAGTATACAGTCTCAGGAGACCCTGTTAGAGAGTTATTTGTCCTGGTTAATTTCTATGAGCAAGTGACACACGACCTGAGATTTGCAGAAGCAGTGGCAATGAGCCAACAGCTGTGAGCTGAGGAGAGTGTTCCAGACAGGTTGACAATGTACAAAAGCCCTGTTTGGGAGGCAGGCGAATGTGGAGAGGGAGGGTGGGGGTGACTACAACCAAGGAGATGAAGAATTCAGGGTGTAGCATGAGGCAGGAGGTCAGGAGCAGATGCTGAGTTTTTGACTCAGGTCTTGAGCTTTTCACTCTGAGCTTGAGCTTCTGAGAATGCTCAATGCAAAGCAAAGCCAAGTCACCCTGGCCATCCCAACCAAAGCCATTCTATATTAGCTATCACCCCGGCCATCCCAACCAAAGCCATTCTATATTAGCTAACAACCAGATGACCTGAAGACATGTGAGTGAACCCAGACAACATCTGATGAGCCACTCAGCCAAACACAGCCTTAAATGATCAATCTTCAGACTCAGGTGTGAAATAAATGGTTATCGTGTTAAGTCACTGGATTTTAGGGTTGTTTGCTATGTGAGCATACGCAATGGGGAGTGTGAAGAAGTGTGAGTGAACAGGCAACCTACAGAATGGGAGAACATTTTTGCAATCTATCCATCTGACAAAGGGCTAATTTCCAGAATCTACAAAGAAACAAGTTTGCAAGAAAAAAACAACCCCATCAAAAAGTGGGCGAAGGATATGAACAGACACTTTTCGAAAGAAGACATTTATGTAGCCAATAAACATATGAAAAAAGCTCATCATCACTAGTCATTAGAGAAATGCAAATCAAAACCACAATGAGATACCATCTCACACCAGTTAGAATGGTGATCATTAAAAAGTAAGGAAACAACAGATGCTGGAGAGGATGTGGAGAAATAGGAACACTTTTACACTGTTGACGGGAGGGTAAATTAGTTCAACCATTGTGGAAGACAGCCTGGGGATTCCTCAAGGATCTAGAACCATAAATACCATTTGACCAGCAATCCCATTACTGGGTATATACTCAAAGGATTATAAATCATTCTACTATAAAGACACACGCACACATATGTTTATTGCAGCAATATTCACAACAGCAAAGACTTGTAACCAACCCAAATGCCCATCAATGATATAATGGATAAAGAAAATGTGACATATATACCCCATGGAATACTATGCAGCAATAAAAAGGGATGAGTTCATATCCTTGTCAGGGACATGGGTGAAGCTGGAAACCATCATTCTCAGCAAACTAACACAAGATCAGAAAACCAAACACCACATGTTCTCACTCATAAGTGGGAGTTGAACAATGAGAGCCCATGGACCCAGGGAAGGGAACATCACACACCAGGGCCTGTCGGGGGTGGGGGACAAGGGGAGGGATAGCATTAGGAGAATTACCTAATGTAGCTGATGGGTTGATGGGTGCAGCAAACTACCATGGCACATGTATACCTATGTAACAAACCTGCACGTTCTGCACATGTACCCCAGAATTTAAAGTATCATGAACAACAACAATAACAACAAAAAAGAATGATTCTCAGGTTGCCGCTTTGCACATCTGGATGACTACTGAATTTATTCTATGAAATCAGATCAAGATTTAAATTATTGAGTAAGATATCCCTATAATAAAGACAGGGAAGAATCAGTTTAATAATGACTAGGAAAACCAGAAGGGCACTTCGCTATGAGGATGAAGATCCACTCTGAAGCACCAGTCCAACCAGTTTATATTGTATATAATTCTTGGGTCATTCTTTTGATCTTGAGTCTAATTGATGTAGGTTCAAATTCTATCTCTAACATTCAATTTTTGTGTGACTGTGGAAAGTTGGTTTACTTTCCTGAATTTAAACTGGAAAATAAAAATAATAATATCTATTTGCAAAGTTTTTGTAAGGATTACATAAATGGCAGCTGAAACATGAACCACATCGCCTGGCCTTTATTTCATACCCAAAGCATAGTGCTATTATAATTATACAAATCTTTGTTCAGGCTGTTCTCCATCTGCTTGAATACTTTTTTTTTCTTCTACAGGTTCTTTTTATGCTTTAAACTTGGCTCTAGATTCACCAAATCATTGAAGCCTCCACCAAACTATCTTAACACAGCATTGACTCTCACTTTTCTAAAATGTTTGTATCTCTGTATTTTTGCAAACTTTCGTTTATCATATATTTATTTAGCACCAACTATGCATTCAACACAAAGGGAAATAATAATAATACACTGCTTTTCCTACTCATAGGTGGCAAACAGCACATGCTCTCATTTTTTCATTTAAAATTGAGTATTCATTTTGCTTTTTACAAATTTCTTTGATAAACATAATTTCATTTGATGTTCACAAAAGCCTGGTGGAAAAGCAAAAGAAGTATTAGCATCCTTATCTCCCATCAAAGATGAGCCTAAGCTCCCTGGGTCATGCTCTTCACACCCTTGTCACTTGGTAGGCAATTTCAGTATAGGCTTATCTGATTTTACTTATTTTGTAATGCGTTTTCTTCCATATTTGTATGGTGGCTCCTGAGCTCAGGGACCAGGGCTTCTATATCTTTACATCCCTAGTGTCTAGCTAAACGCCTGGCAAAGGACAGGTATTTAATACATATTTGCTGCATGAATTCGAGTCAGGAAGTTTGAGGGACTTGCTCAAATACACATGAGAAATCAACAGCAGATCCGGGGTTAGAATACAGCTTTTTTAATTTCTCCTGATTCAACACTCTCTACTTTACAAATTGTCGTCTACTAATTTGATATTTCTGTGGCTGGTTTTATAAAACAGAATAAAAATCTCTCAAAAAGAAGACAGTATGTTAAGAGCACGGAAAGTTGTAACCTAGAAAGTGAAATGAGTACTTACTTTTAAATGAAAATATGCGACCATGTGCCGTTTGCCACCTAAGAGTAGGACAAAGCAGTGTATTATTATTATTAGTCAGGGTTCTCCAGAGAAGCAGAACTAATAGAAGATTATATGTAAATCTCCATGGATACATACATACATATTTGGAGATTTCTTACAGAAATTTGGTTCATGCAATTATGGAAGCCAAAGAGTCCCACAGTCTATTGTCTGCAAAGTCAAGAACCAAGAAAGCAGGTGGTATAATTCAATCTAATCTGAAGTCCTGAGAGCCAGGGCTTGGGGGTAGGGAGGGGACAATGGTATAAGTCCCAGGCCAGAGTCTGGAGAACCTTGAGCACAGATGTTTGAGGGCAGAAGAAGATGGATGCTCCAGCTCAAACACAGAGAGCAAATTTGCCTTTTCTCTGCTTTTCTATTCCATTGGGGCCTTCTGTTGATTGGATGATGCCCACGCCCATCAGTGAGGGAGATCTCCTTTATTCAGTCTACCCAATCAAATGCTAGTATCTTGCAAAAAACACTCTCACAAACACACCCAGAAATAATGTTTTACCATCTTCCTGGATATACCTTACCCCAATCAAATTGGCAGATAAAATTAACCATCACAGTGAAGTGTTCATTCAAACAATCTGTTAATGAATGAAAGGAGGCAGAGGCCAAGGAAATGATATTTATGAGCATCTACTATTCACATCAAACATGCAGTATTATTTAATATTCATAGTAACTTTATGAGGTCAGCATTATACCTGTTTACAGATGAGAAACCTGAAGCTCACAGAGGTAAAGTCACTTATGTGTGTAGGTAAGTTGTGGGGTTGGTATTATAACCCAAGTTGGTCTAAATTCAGTGCCTGATCACTTTTCATTATACCCTGGAGAAAAAAGACTGTGAACTAAAGAACTCCAGGCTGTGTGGACACACTGATGAACACAGGCATGGGTGAATGCTGGAGAAAAAAGACTGTGAACTAAAGAACTCCAGGCTGTGTGGACACACTGATGAACACAGGCATGGGTGAATGCTGTTTTTTTTTTGTTTTTTTTGTTTTTTTTTTTTTTACTGTCTTTCAGTTGAGAGAATGGGCCTGACATGACAGCTTTTCAAATTCAGAGACTTAGTCTCCTAATCCTCAGATTGTAATTTTTGCTCTTGTGGCTTTGTAAATAATGTTTTTTTTTTTTGTCATTTCATAAAATGCCTCTGATTAGGAAGGGATTGATAATTTCCTAAGACTGTTTTGTAAGAAATGCCCAAAGCCACTTGGCGTCCCCTGTTGGTGCTTATTTCTCTGAGTTTTTGATAAAATATAATTGTCTTAAGTCTCTCAGGATTGATTAAATGGAATGTTCAAAAGGAAAGCTGTCTTATTACTGACCCTGCATCCTTTAGTTAATAAGCTTTTTTCTAATTTTACTTCAAAGATGAAAATTTCTTAATTAACCATCAGAGGTTCTCTGAAGCAAAGTATATTAAAATCATATTATGCCTTCCTGAGGCTCTCCTTGGATTTTTTATTAAGCAAAGCTATTGGAAGTAAAGATATGAGGGTAATTGTATCTATATATAATAAAGAAAGATATACTTATGAGTTTTCTATTCTAATCAACATCACTGCCACACTGAAAATGTCAATTATTTTGTAATATTTAAGAACGCTAATAAAAATGAATGTTATTTAGCCAAATCTTGTTAGCTCTGGAAATGAGAAACAAGAATATCAAGGATTAAAAAAAAATCACAGCTTAATTCCAAATGCAATTTAGCAAATGTGTGTCAGAGCAACTTGATCTGTTTCAACAGTTATTTATTGATTACCTGCCATATGCCAAGCAGTCTTCCTACGTTCTGAGAGATAGGAAAATTAAGACATTGACCCTGCCCTCAGTGAGCTCACAAACTTCATAAGACAGATTGTTTCTTTGCTTGTAAAACAGGTGAAATTGGACATGCACTGTAATAAAAGTATGAGTAAGGCAATGATGTGCTGGGAAACTGTTCTGAGGTGGACTAGTCTTGTTTGCCAATTTTCATGGCATAAATATTTCCACAGCAGTTAGCTTCAAGTTGCCAATTTAACAACTCCCAATAATTTGTAAATTGGCTTGCAAAATTCCTGAATATTTAACAACCGGCTCTCATAAGCAGGTATTATGCAGCTTCAACACATCGCTGGAAACATGGTAGAAGCACAAATGAAAGCAGCAGTGAATTTTGCCTGGAATGGGGCTACAAGAGGATTCAAAGCCAAAGGAATTGGAGCTAGACCTTGAGGATGAACAAGATAGTAGGGCAGAGAACGGGGAAGAAGAATGTTCCAGGCAGAGGGACTATCACATGTAAAAGTAAGAAGGCTTAGAATTCATTGTGTGCTGGGACATATGTGATCAGACAGAGCTGATTTTGGGACTCTCGAAGCTGAGGGTTACACTGGGGCCAGATTGTTAAAAAATCTTGAATGCCACACTAGGAGTTATGACTTCTTTCTATAGTAAATAGGAGTCTCTGGAGGGGGCTCACAAAACCCATTTGAAGAACAACTACAGAAATAACCCAAGCACAGATGGATTCTGCCAAATGGCCAGGCATTCTGCAAACATGGTTATTTTCAAAATGACTGATTTCTTGGCTGAATTTTATTGTTTTTCAAAGAATCTGGCTTATTTAAAAGCATGGTCATATGAAGGGGGAGAAAGTGAAGGAAAGAAATACGAAGATAAATTGTAATGCATCTGTATTGTAATTTAGGAGTATTTAAAAATGCTCATTACAAAAAATATAGTTATGAAAAAGAAGAAAATAAGAATTGCCTATCATCCTATCACCCATATATAGCAGCTGCTATCATTTTGATGTTCATCTTTCTAGTATTTTTATGTATGTTTTTGTCATGCATATTTTTTAAATTGAAAATTAGTTTATATTATACATATTTTATTAAAATGTCTCAAGAACACCACCACAGGTCAATATGTGTTTGTCTCTATCTTCATTCCTAATGATTGCATAGTATTCTATTGAATGGGGGTTAACTTGTTTCTGAAATCCACCATTTGTGGAAATTAAGATTGTTCATAATTTTTTACTATCTCAACTGGTGCTCCGAATAAAGACTTCTTTTTACTCTTAGCATACATTTTCTCAGAACAATTAAATAAATTTTTTTTTTTCATTTTGCTTTTTAAAAGCAAATTTCAGGGAAACAAAATAAAATGCCACTTGGGAGTTATTTCACTAATCATCTCATTGTCCTTAGCACTTCCTTAACCTCTAATAGAATTAATTGTTGAGACGTCTATATTGTACTTGTGAGACCATGTTCTCACAGGTTTAAGGACACACATAATCTTCCTGTGACGGCAGCTGAACAGTCTGTTCTGCTGCTTATCTCTTCTTTTACACCATACTGGTAGCATAGGGTTTTATGTGACAGATACCTGGATAGCCAAATATCCTCCACTAAGAATTAAATTCATATTTATACTAGTCATGGTGTCACATGTGTGAGAAGATTGTCTTATAGCTATCTATATGGTGTACTCTCTAGAGGTTACCAACGTAAGAAGCGGTGGTTTACTTAAACTGACAGCCAGTGATTCCTTCATGGGAAATAATGGTCACACAACACGTTCTTATTAAAATTTTATTTTGTGCCAAGCACAGGGCTTGAGATAATGAAAATTCTTTTGAGACCAGATTATAGATCACATTGAACTTCAGCTTGGGTATCTGAATTTTATCCTACTGCTTATATTAGTTATGAAAAGGTCTTCAACAGGAAAAACAGTATGTAAATCTAGGCACAAGAGAGAAGCCATCTCTTAGGAAGGGCCACTGCTTGAATAATTTAGGATTGAAAATGCTTTTCTTTACTTCAACTGATATATTGTATTACTGAACTAATGCAGTAAATTTGGGAAATCTCTGTAAGCCTGCTATATACCAGACACTTCACTAGAAAAAGAAGGGATGGAAAATAAAATAACTGCCTTTCCTGAAAGAAACACATTTGGGAGTAAAGTACATAAGCATGTAGTAACAAAGCAACACAGTCAGTCCCATGATAAAAAAAACACATAAAATAAATAGCTATGATAGAGCAGAGCCTAACTCTTTGGGAGTGGTGGCAGAGTAGTTAAGAACTTCATTCAGTGATGATGCTCTGAATAAAACCTTCTTTTTACACTTAGCATATATTTTGTTAGGACAATTAAATAAATGTAAATATATATTTTTTTACATTTTACCTGGAGTGGATTTTCATGTATAAATAGAAACTGTTTAGGCAAACAGAACGGAGGGCATTTCAGAGACAGAAAACCGTATGTGCAAAGACAGGTTGACTTGAAATAGTATATACATATTTATCATAATGTGCATTATATATCATCCCCAAACCGGATTTTAACATAGATTTGAACCTGAGGAATGATACACATAGGTAAGATCTGTGCCAAAAACCTGCACAGCACCGTGGGAGATAGGTTATAAGGTGACAAGACCCCAAACAGAAAAAACACAAATCCAGGTGGAAAGAAAATGGTGGCTGGGATAAAGATAAGAGCAGTGGGGGTAAAGCAGACAAGACAGATATGAGAGGTATTTAGGAGATATAAGTGGAAAGGGCCTGGTGACTAGCTAAATGTAGGGATGGTAGGTGGGCAGTATATGGCTCCCTAATTTCTGGCTGGGCTGGCTTACTGGATGATGGAGACATTAAAAAGGTAGAAAATAGGAGAAGCAAGTGTCATGAGTTCAGAGAATGTCTGGGTAGCAGTGCCTTATATTACTAAGTCTTGCAGAAGATGATTGGGATACTGTGAATTTTGAGATAGTAAAAGGTTAACATTTTCTAATGCTCCAATTTTTTATCAAGGTCACAGCTTGTGTTTTCTACCATGTACAAACCAGAGGCTAAAGGACTTTGCAGTTTCACAGTTGGAATCTGCAGCTTTTCTTATGTGCAGCGGAGACTCACAGCGTATTTGGAGTAACTGCTGAGAACTCAATGTATGACATCTCCTAATTAAAGATCACCACCAAGTTAGGGATCACTGGAAGCAGGTAAGAGGAAAAGTGCATTTATTATCAAACAAAACCCCATACCAATTCTAGTACTGATTTTTATTGAAGTGGTGGCATTTAATATGATTGGCTTTCATTTTCCTTTTGAGAATTACAGTTTGCAGAAAAATATCAGTAGTTTTTTTTTTTTAGCTCAGTTGTTCAGATGTAATAAATTTACATGATACATTCATTCATTCAACTACCGTTTTGAGTGCCCGTTACACACTTTTTTTTTTTTTAAAGAGAATCAAAGATGAATAAGATTTAGTGCCAAGTGAGACATGGTCCTGACTCTCCAGAAACACACAGCAGATTTCTTTCTTTACAATTACTGGTGTAGCTATCATGATTATAATCAATTAATAAAGATAATAGATATAATTTGTTTAGGGTTTTGATGAGTAAACTCTTGGTCTCTTTCATCTCCCAGTAAGAGACACACACTGCTAGCCTAAATTATCTTCTCTTTGGTGTTCAGCCAGGAGGAAATGCAATATAATAAAAGGGTTCCTTCTGACCATATGTACAACCATGCACGGGGACTTGTTTTTATGCAGATTCCCAGACTCAAGCTCTGGAAATTTGGATTCCTTAGGTCTGAGGTATAAAACTGGCAATTTTCCATTGCTATAATAATCTGTAGGAAATTCTGAAGTACATGGTTTATCAGGCTCACTTTGAGAAATCCTGTTGTGTTAGACACAATAAAGGGCTGGGATGTCTAGCTGATCAGAATGCCAATTCCAACTTTATCAGTGGCAGGCAGAGTGATCTTGGGCAAAGTTTTATAAAAAGTGTTTAAATTGTCTCAGAAAAAATGACTCTGGGACATTTTTGTAGAACAAAAGGAAATTTTATATGTAAAACATTTGATATTTAATTAATGCTTATTTTTACTTTTGTTCCCCCTCGTTTTCCTTTTGAAACCCCAATTAGTACTTGTTATGATTGGCTTTCATTTTCCTTTGGAGAACTACAGTTTGCAGGAAAACACCAGTAGTTGTCTTTTTAGCTCAGATGTTCAGATGTAATAAATAAATATACATGATAAATTCATTCATTTATTCAACTACCTTTTTTGAGTGCTCATTATATTTTGTGCCTCTAATCTATCACTCATCCTTTCTTTAGAATTCCCGTGTATCCTTTTTATTTCTCACTGGACTCTGCACTTCTTGAGAACAGAAGTTTGTCCTCACTTTATTTCTATATCTTCAAAACCTGCATGCAGCATGTGTATACTAAAGTGTTTTCCTAGAAAGTTATCCTTATACCTTGATATCTACCTTTATTTTATGCTCTTGTATCAAAATGATTGTTAATTTGTTTATAAGATTCACACTTCCAAAAACTCATTAATGCTTCTTTGTCTTTTTATAGCATAACACATTTGGCAAGGAATAGGATTATGCTTTCCTTAATTCTCTACTCCAGAAAAAGTCCCTGGCCAGGCATGGTGGCTTACATCTGTAATCCCAGCACTTTGGGAGGCCAAAGTAGGAGCATTACTTGAGCCCATGGGTTTGAGATCAGCCTGAGAAGTATAGGGAGATTTCACCTCTACAAAAAATAAAAAAATTATCCCTGCATGGTGATGTACCAGCTACTAGGGAGGACTGCTTGAGCCTGGGAGGTTGAGGCCACGGTAACTTATGATTGTGCCACTGCACTCAGACTGCGCAACTGAGGGGCCTTGCCTCAAAACAAAAAAAAAAAAAAAAAAAGAGAGAGAGAGAAAGTACCTAATTCAGGAAATGATAGCATCAAATGCTCATTTTGAAAATTCACACAGACTCATGAATGTGTTGGCCAAGGAATGACTTGGTGACTTAGTTGACAGCACATAAGTTCGCAAAAGCATTTACTATGTTAGTTTTAGTAGTTCAGTGAATACTTATTGAGCTCACACTGCGTGCCAGACATTGTATTGGGTGGTGAGGGAATGCAATCAACAAAATGGTTCTTATATTCAAGGAACATATGGGTTGATAACGAGGGTAAACCAATAAATAGATAATTTCAACACATTATGGTACATACTATACTAGAGAAAGGCATGGGATGTTTTGAGACTCCCGACTTACTGTACAGGTGAGGAGGAAAGCTTTCTGAAGCGAAGTATACCCACACTGAAAGATGGAGGAGTAAAGAGTGGTTCTATCATCTGCATGTTGGTGTAACTCATCCCCAAGTTCATATGTTAAAACACTAATCTCTAAGGTGACGATATGAGGAGCTGAGGCCTTTGGAAAGTGATGAGGTCATAGAAGCAGACACATCTTGAGTGGGATTAGGGATAGAGGAGATCCTTGCCCCTTGTGCCATGTGAAAATGCAGCAAAAAGATGTCATCTATGAACCAGAAAGAGGGGCCTCACCAGACACCAGATCTGCTGGTGCCTTGATCTTGGATTCCCCAGCCTCCAGAACTGTGAGAAATAAATGTCTGTTATTGATATTCCACCTAGTCAATGATATTTTGTAATAGCAGCCCACACGAACTAACACAAGTGACAAGGCAAAGGAATTAAAATGTGCTCCAGAGAAAAGCAACAGCATGTGTCAAGACAGGAGATGGGCAAGCACTTCATACTCATGATTCACAAGTAGGTCCATCTGGTTGTGAGAGAAGAGGCTGGAGCAAGAAGTGTGGAACCCTGTCACGGACCCAGATTAATGAAAAAACTATCTTCTAAATTGCTAACCAGTGGACCAAAGGGAAGAGTGCAGCTTTCAACACATCATCTATCCACAGTTGTCATCACTCAAATAAAAAGAAGCCAGAAAAATCAAGATTATTGTGTACCCTGAAGAGGCAGAGACTGAAAATATTTGACAAACATCATTAATTACTATCACACCAATAAAATAACTACCAAATCCAGAAAAATAAAAAAAACACACAAGATAAAACCACCACCTAAATTCAAGAATGACCAACATTGTCTTGCTAGAATCTTGGAAAATATTTTACCGCCTAGAAGGCCAATGGTAGTTCTATACATCTTGCGGGCAGGGGGGATATGGGTGGTTTTTATAGTGTGAGGTTCATTAAAAAAATCCCACCTACCTAAAGTCACCTGAGGCCTCTTCCTCATTCCCACATTGTCTTCCCCTTAGCACATAGCCCCAGGGGCTGTAGCAAATTTAAACTCAATAACTGTCCATCTACCTCAAGGTACTTTTGTTTTGTTCATATACTTGCTTTTGTTTTATTAGAGGCAGGGTCTTGCTCTGTCACCCAGGCTAGAGTACAGTAGCACAATCATAGCACACTGTAACCTCAAACTCCTGGGCTCAAGCTATCCTCCCACCTCAGCAGCCCAAGTGGCTAGTTCAACCATAGCAGCCACCATGCCAAGCTAATTAAGATTCTATCTATCTATCTATCTATCTATCTATCTATCTATCTATCTATCTATCTATATTTAAGGGAGAAGGGGTCTCACTATGGTTGCCCAGGCTGGTCTCCAACTCCTGGCCTCAAGCAACCTTCCTGCCTTGGCCTCCCAAAGCACTGAGATTGCAGGTGTGAGCTACTGTGCCCAACCAAACAAGGGTACTTCTTTTTGCAGTGACTAAAGTGTTCTTTCCTCCCACATCCCCAATTGTTCAATATATAATTAGAGGCTGCAATCACCAGAAAAAAAAAAACAAAAAAAACAAAAAAAAAACAGGGCAAAGAATGTTATGCTATGTGAGATGCAAGATAATCTTTCTTTCTTTTTTCACTTTGACCTTCCTCTGATGAAATTAAATAACTGGCAGCATTCACTAGTCTCTCAATCCCTTTGTCATGGCCCCAGAATGTGGTCCTGGAATGTACAGCATAAAGGCAAAGCCGTGGCCTTGTGATTTCTGCCTATTCTCCCAGAAACAATTTCTTCTATGTGGCAAAACTGAAGAGAGGACCTTGAAGTGGGGCACTGGGAAGGCTGTGGAAACAGAAAAATACACACGTGAATCTAAATCCCAGCTCTACTGCTTACTAGCTGTGTGGACTTGAAAATGCTAACTTCTAGTGTCTCAGTCTTCATCTTGTTGAATGAAAATAATAATAGACACACACTGTGAGGTGATTGTGATAACATTCTGTATGTAAAATATATAGAAAATACCTGTCTAGAATTTTCAGTGGTATTATTCTAATTCACAGGCAGCCAGAGATGTGTTTCCTAAGCTATAGTCTATTAGTATGTGAATTCTGGGTAAAAACTAAAATTCTTCCTGTAAAATCACATTTCTTTGTCATCTGTGGAAGCCACATGTTCTATCTCTGACAACCCTGTGTAAAGGAGGTCTTTGTTGCCCCATGAACTTCATTCCACTTAAGACTATTTCCAGCTACTGCTGCAACGATTAGCAGCTCAAAGACACAAAACTCAAAATAATAAAACAACAACAAAAAGGTATATAGTAATTTTTTTTTTGTTTTCCTAAGGCCCGAAAGTTCAGGGAGCTAATGGCCAATGAGCATGTACCATGTACCATGTCATTTCTGGGCTTTTCCCCCGCTAGACTGTACATTCCAGAAATTCAGATTTTATGCCTATCTTATAAAGTCAGGAACTAAAAGTGGCACTGGCATGTAATAGGTGAAAAAAAACCACATTTGAATAAATGCTTTATTGAGTCATCCAGACCCATTTTGGGTATATGGTTGACCTGAAATAGGTAGCAACATTAAATTTTCTGAACTTCGGATTTCTCATCTGCCAAACAAATAAATGAGTTTCAGGACTTGCAAACTGAAATCCTATGAGTGGCACAGTAATGTTGTCACAAGCATGTAAAGGTACCTGACATAAAGCAGAAAAAAGTGGTGGGGTCTTGGTTAACTGGAGAGTCATGCCAAGGGATTTATATACAACTTTCTGTTTTGACACAGAGGATACCGAAGACAACCTATCCCCTGAAGACTAACTCATCATGCAGGCTACTTGTTTGTGAACACTGGTAGAGATAATTTAAATTAAGTCCTTTCCTACACTAACACTATGGTTGTCTGAGCCAAGGTACTCTTGGAGTATTGTCCACAGCTTGGCTGCTGCCAGCCTAGCTAATGCCTGATTTTTTTTTTTTTTTTAACAAGATGCTCAAAAAGGTCTGCATGTAATTCCAGATGATATTGCCACCTTATTTATCCAAGGATGCCTGTCTCACTAGTAACTGATTTTGAATTCCAGATAATACTACTATGTCCAATCCTGGATATTAGGTCAAATGGCTAAACTGTTGCTTATTCACTTATGTCTCAGACGTGAGGTATCACTAGATCCAGAAATGAATTATCCCCAGTGAGCTCTCTTTGACACATGGCTCCAGGAACTCATCATTTAGATGTCAATCATTTCCCCCTCCTAGCTCTGATGTCTCACAGGTTTCCTGACAACAATTAGGGGGACTAAAGTCACTCATAATCACAATCACACCTGCCTTCCTTATTGGCTCACAGGCAATTTACTTCTCTCAGCTCTTCTATCATGGCAGATCCGGGTGTTACTTTTTGAAGCTTCAATTATAGACATTCAATCTGACAGCTTCCCTGAAGTTATTATTCTGTTCTCTATTTTCTGATATTGATCCCAAATGTTTGGGTAAAAGTACACAAACTACAGTCAGCCATTCAGAAGTTTAGGAATATCCAGATGTGCAGTGTACATATAGACATGCCTCTGGGTGATGGTTGTGATTCTGTAAGCTTTGAAGTTATATTGAATCAAAACAAAAATTTTCTACTGCCTGACTCTCTTTGTGTATCCAAAACTCATTAACATCTCTGCTAACAGAAAGGACCGTCTACACCTGGGCGTCCTTTAGCCACTCACAAAACATGACGAGTTTGAAATTTCACACTTCTTTCTTCCTCCATCGTTTTCTGGAAGAGGACAGGAATAGCTTTGAGATTTATTTTACCACTGATATGACTCACCCTACCACTCCTCTTAGAAAGCAAAAACAGTTGCTGTCAGTATTGTTTGAAGCAACAAATTTCTTTCCCAATTACAGTAACAACTATCACCACCAACTCCTAAATATATGCAACGTTTTAGGCACTTGGCCAGTGGCTATAGACATTTATGATACTTATTTTTTTTAATTAAGATGTTTATCTTTTGTCCCCATTTCGTAGATTTCAAAAGCCTAACCTGGATCAAAGCTCACTTTCCTAAAATCATGCATGAATGACACACGGAATTTAAATGCAGTTCTGTCTGATTACAAACAAAAATATTAAGAATAGTAACTGCATGGTTTACTTTGCTATATATAGGTCAGGCCTTTAGCACACCCTATTTCATTTAACTCTTGCAACAACCTGAGTTAGAAATTGTTCTCTCCACTTTGCAGATGAAGTAACTATTATTCACCTGTTTTTATTTTAGTTTCTTCCAAATCTTTGTCTCTGTGAGATTTTCTCAATATTGAGAGTTCTTTCTTAATTTCTCCCAATTTAAGCACTGGTTTTGTTGGTGTCTCTTTTTATTTTTTATTTTATTTATTTATTTATTTATTTTTAGACAGAGTCTTGCTTTGTCACCCAGGCTAGAGTGCAGTGGCACTATCTCGGCTCACTACAACCTCTGCCTCCCTGGTTTAAGCAATTCTCGTGCCTCAGCCTCCCAAGTAGCTGGGATTACAGGGTACACCACCACACCCAGCTAATTTTTGTATTTTTTTTTTTTTAGTAGAGACAGGGTTTCACCATGTTGGCCATGTTGACCTCTAACTCCTGGTCTCAAGTGATCCACCTGCCTCAGCCTCCCAAAGTGCTGGGATTACAGGTGTAAGCCCCTGCCCTGGCTTTATATTTTTTAATTTAGTGAGGTATTTAATGCATACAACATATTTCTTGGGGTTATATGATAAGTTAAAGGGACTAAACCTCTTGCTCATCTTTGTGTTTCATATATTTCCCTATTTAGTGTTCTTATAAATGTCCAGTTTTTGTATAAGAATTTCTCCTTTTTAAGGCTTCTACTTCCCATGTTGTAACAGAAAAGTGTGATAGAAAGAACAGACCGGCCGGGCATGGTGGCTCACGTCTGTAATCCCAGCACTTTGGGAGGCTGAGGCAGGTGGATCACGAGGTCAGGAGTTCGATACCAGTTGGGCCAATATGGTGAAACCTGTCTCTACTAAAAATACAAAAAGTAGCTGGGCGTGCTGGTGCACACCTGTAATCCTAGCTACTCAGGAGGCAGAGGCGGGAGAATTGCTTGAACTTGGGAGGTGGAGGTTTCAGTAAGCCGAGATCATGCCACTGTACTCCAGCCTGGGCAACAGAGAGAGAGACTCCTTCTCAAAAAAAAAAAAAAAAAAAAAAAAAAAAAAAAGAAAAAGAAAAGAAAAATAAAAAGAAAAAAGAACAGACCATTGGGAATCTCAATCCCAGTTCATCTCCTTATTAGGAGATTTAAAAAATATATTGCAATATTTTAAAAATTTAAAAACATATTGCAACATTTATCTTGATTACTGAGTTCTTTAGCAGCCTCTTAAACTTGTCAAGAAAGGTCACACTCACCTCA
Organism: Pongo abelii; assembly: GCF_028885655.2. Classification (NCBI taxonomy): domain Eukaryota; kingdom Metazoa; phylum Chordata; class Mammalia; order Primates; family Hominidae; genus Pongo; species Pongo abelii. Next base: position 82,154,822 of record NC_071994.2, read on the forward strand.
CCCTGGTCCTGATTCTTTACCACATTTCTCTTATCAATTGACAACTATCATGTTGTCACATATGGTTGCATTCAGTCATTCAGAAAACTGCATGCAAATCCATATTTCTACATAGTCTGGGCTGTTGATCTCCTTGTAACCTCGTTATAAATAAGTTCTCACTGTGATGCAGCCTGGGGCAGGTCCAGGAACCCACACTGGAATATTAATGAGTGGGAAATAGATGATTTTATGACTCCTGACCTTTCCGCTTTAATCCATTAGGGAGTATAGATTGGTTAGTAGTTACTACAACTGGACAAAAGCTGTCTAAGTGGAAAATTGATCGTGGTAAGTGCATGCATGGTGGTTCCACTCATTAATACTTCCCATTTTAGCATTGTGAACTTTCACTCACAGATATCTCAAGTTCATGCCCCAGTGTGCCAAGCTGAAGATGCAAAAGACTTGGCACAAGCTGACAGAGCTGTCTTTTTTACATGTTAATTAAAAGAAATGGCATAAAAATCAGCAGATCAGCACCAGGCTCTAGGAAGCAGCCCCAAAGGCCTTCTCACCCCAAGCTCAATCGGTCTCCTCACCCCCAGGAAGGTTTTGCAGATACTTGCAGACATCATTGCAGGCTCATTTTCTTTGACTCCATCAGAAGCCCACTTCACTGTAGAGCACATTTCAGCAAGAGAGAACTGTGATGTGGAGGAAAGGGCATGGGGAACCGGAGTTCTTGACCTAATTCTCTTTTGCTACTTGTTTCTGGACTTTAATTTTGCCCATTTGAAAAGTGAGAGGGTTGGATTGGATATTCTTTAAGGACTGACCCTGGAACTCTGTGATCCCTTTGAGTACCCACTCACTCATATATGCCTCCATGTCTGCCATTTTACTAAATTATAGTAGCAAACAGGTTCCATTTCAAATACTGAATCCAATTAATTAGTAGCATATAACTGGAGCTCTATGTTGAAAGATTTCTGAAGCTGTATCTGACCTCAGAAAGACAAGTTTGCCATGTCCCCATGGGGTAGACTGGGGCTGGAGATGGGGCCATGCTGGTTCCTGTATTCTATTTGTTCCATGCATTGTAATTCCCTTCCTTGTACTAGATTAGGAGCTCATCAAGATATGAATTCTGTTCTTTCATCTTTATATCCCTGGCATCCAGCTCAAGGCCTTTAAAATAATAGATGTTCAAAAATGTTGAAGGATCCAATGGAGGAATGAAAGAACAACCATCATGTAGCTCTAAAACTCTACGTATCTTCAGGATATAAGTTGTTTCTTTTAATGCCTGCATTTTCTTTGTATAATGCAACACTTGGCCTCCTACAGTGTTCAATAACAGTAATGTGAATGTTTGGGTGATTGGAATAATTCTACAGCAAAAAGGTATAAAGAAGGGGTAATTACATGGTTTCTGGAGTCAAAGTGCTTGTGTTCAAATCCCAAACCTGCTGTTTGAAGTTGTCTTTGGGCAGGTTTCTTCATTTTACTAACCAACCATTTCCTCATCTGTAAGATGGGGATAATAATTGTACATAAATCATTGGTTGTTAAAAGGCCTAAACAACATGGGGGTCCACAGTGGAAGGCCTGGCACATATGAAGCACTCAGCATATATAAGTTATTATCATAATTATTAGTTAGTGCTTGACTGTGAAAATGTATTACATACCATACTGGAGCCAAGGGTATTTCATGGTTTCATAGTATGTCTAAATAAATCAAGGCTATTTTGAGGAAGACAAGCCAAAAAAATGTATATATATCTATATATATCTACATCCTTTTGAGAGGGTGTGGAGTGTTGGGAGATTGTGTGTGGGAGGAGGAAGAACACAGAAAAATTGAAATTAAGAACCCAGAACCTTCCCACCATCTCCAGATAATTTTCCAAAGCCCCTTATCTCTAAGTCTTACAAACATTTTCCGTCTTCACAACCAAGTTCAAGGTGAGAGGCACAAAATAATTCCTTTGCTCAGTCTTCGACCCCTCAAAGTCCCCTCAAAGTTACATCAAAGTCCCCTCAAGGTTACATCAGTGCTTATTTCAACAATTTCAGTCATGCACCACATAACAACATTTTTGGTCAATGACAAACCAAATATACGAGGGTGGTCTCATAAGCTTATAACATCATATATTAACTGTACTTTTTCTATGTTTAGTTACGTTTAGATACACAAATATTTAGCATCATATTATAATTACCTATGGGATTTAGTATGGTAACATACTTACAGTTTTATAGCCTAGGAGGAATAGGCTATACTATATAGCTTAGGTATGTAGTACGCTGTATCAACTAGGTTTATATAAGCACACTATATAATGTTCACACAATAATGAAATTTTCTAATGCATTTCTCAGAATGTATCCCTTTGTTAAGCAACACATGACTGTATTTTCTTAAACTCTTTGTATACATCAGATCCTTAAAAGACATTACAAAAGAAAATGACCAGAGACACTGGATTACAGCCTGGTAGGACTGTAGATCCCTTTTCCATTCTATAATTACATGTATATACTAAATGGCATATAGACATAAATAAGGGACATATAAAGGGAACTGTACAAAAATGTTGTAGTAGTGAGTTAGTATGGCTTACATTAGAGGGAAAGAAAAATGTTTTGGCCCAGGTCATAAAGTTGATTAGCTGACTAAGTAATTGTATGTCAAAATGGGTAGCAGAGAACCTAAAATACAGTAGACAATCAGTATGTTACTCATCTCCTTCTACTCTATATCTTATAATTGTTGTCAATGTTCATAATACGCTTGGTTCTTACACTCAATTCAGAATTGTTTTCACAACCTTCTTCAAAACCTTCTCTCACTCACTTTAGTTTGTAAGTATGAATTATCTTCTTACTTTACTGATAAACAACACATATTCAACACTGTCTTAGTCCATTTTGTGCTTCTATAACAGAATACCACAGACTGAATCATTTATAATGAACAGAAATTTTTTTCTTGCAGTTCTGGAGGCTGGGAAGTTCAAGATCAAGGTGCAGGCTTCTGGCAAGGACCTTCTTGCTCCATCATAACACAGTAAGAGGCACCACATAATGGAAGGGTAAGGAGAGGACAAGAGAGAGACAAAAGGGGGCCAAACTCATCCTTTTCTAAGGATCTCACTCCCTTGATAACAGCATTAATTCATTCATGAGGGCTCTGCTCCTGCCAAAGGTCTTATGTGCCAGTGCTGTTACAATGGCAATTAAATTTCAACCTGAGTTTGGGAGGGGAAAAACATTCAAACCATAGCAAACATGTATCTATAGCATATCTTCTATCTGCCAGGTACCTGATAGGTACCGTGAAAGACACAAAATGAACCAGATATTGATCTTATTTCCAAGGATTTTAGAGTCTAATTAGTGTAGTGTGGACAGAGGGGTTAAGTATGATACCCTGAATCATTATAATAGAGTAAAAAGTCATCTAGAACTTAGAAATTTAGGCAAAATAAAATGGGTGAGAAGGACAGGAGGAAGAAAGAAGGAAAAAGGAAAACTTAAGGTATATTTAGTAGCCACTGTACACCAGGCACTGTTCTAGCCGCTTAACCATGTTATGTCTATATAGCTATACTTATGTCTCTACATCTATATAAATTGCATCTATATCAGTCATCTATATTTACCTCATAAAATACATATGCATCAGCAAGTAATTATTGTCCCCATTTTACATATGAGGAAGCTGAGGGCCAGTAGAACATCTGAAAAGTATTCTTAGAAAAGAGGGAAAAATGACAGTTGCTAAAATTGTCCCCTTGACTCATCTTTGATTCTCTTTACAGGCCTCCATATCCTTCTTCAGAATAATAAATTTTATTTATTAAATGTCAGGTCTCTGGTAAACTCTTTATACATATTACATAAGGATAACAAGAACACATCAAAGTAGTTGTGTTTGTTCTCTCTCATTTTATAATTGAGAAAATGAAGACTCAGGGAACTCATAGAAGGGAAGCACTCCATATTGAGGCATTCTCTGTTAAGTTTTGCTTCTACTTCAACAGCTAAAAATATATACATATACAATACATATATGTGTATATGTTTACATGGGTATATATGCATATATATTATAATATTATCATCTAATATGTATTAAGCTCTCATAAAGTGTTAGGTATTAATCTAAGGGTTTTTTGTGTATAACAAAATTTTGATTCACTTGAATGGATAAAATTTTATCATGCCCATTACTAAGGTGTGATCATTATTCTCATTGTATAGACGGGAATACTAGTTTAGAGGAGTTGGAAATTTACTGAAGGTTACATAGTAGGTAAATGGCTGAGCAGGGATGAATTCAGAGCCTCTACTCTGAAGCAGCTGAAAGGAAAGGGCTGGAATGGGGAACTAGTCACACTGATGAGGTACATACCTCTTCAGAAGTAGAGGTGGAGAACTGAAAACTTCATGACAAAATGGCTTTGTTCTATCCTTAATTCCCTCCAAGATCCAGATATAACATCAGTGCATAGGTTTCAGCTCACAGTTAAATAGCTTTAGTGTCTGCTTTGAAACAATTCAGATTTCTCTGAGACCCACATTAACAAGAAGCCAGAAGGATGTCCCAGTCTCTCACCAGTCCAGTTCGCCTAGTCTGACACATTAAACCTACATTTCTGAGAGTGACAGACAATGTCATTTTGTTTGTTCTTGGGTAAAGCCCTGTCACTTTCTCTGCTTAGAGAGATCTGCTCAGTGTATTGATGGCCCCAGTCAGGAAAATCCACTCTAGTGTGGACAAGGCCAGAATGTTTAGGGAAAATTCTTTCTGCCTGGAGATAAGGCTGGTGCCTCAGTTGGTAAGACTGGGGAGGAAGGAGACAGAGAAGCCTCGATACTTGATTCACCTGCCTTGGAACAAGGAGCATGGGATGTGGAGCAAGGTAAACTGGGCTGGGATTAAACCTCTGTTCTATATTTTACCAACTGAATCAATTTAGGTTACTTAAAATTTTTGAGTCTCAGTTTTCGGAATTGTAAAATTATCATAACATTGAGCATTATTAAATTAAACAATGTATGGAAAGTGCTTAGCATATTTACTGGCACACTATAGGTATTAAACTATGGTAAATATAATGATTATTAGAGTCATTATCATTATCATCTTCATCATCAGTCTCCTTATCATTAATAACAGAGAGTATAAGCCAAGATTCGTATATGCCCCTTCAAGACATCAGAATCTACCACTATCGGATAATTTGGTCAAAGACTTGTTGTAAGTTGCAAAAAAGATCCTCTTTCTCCAATTCAAATATTTGCTCATCTGGAGGCAAAGGAGAGCTTGCTTTAGAGATCAATATGAGATGCAACTTTAAATTTCCCATGTTGGAACTGGGTATTCTAAATAATTACCTGGAGATTTGAATATTAACATTCCCTAAAGAGGAAGTAGCCAAATGGCGTTCTCTGTTGCTTTCCACAAATCCAATTCGTGAAAAGCTCAATTTACAATGAATCATAGGAGGGGTGCATGGAAAGAACACTATGGGAATAAAGAGAGATATGATCTAGTTGAAATAACACTCATAATTAATTTTTCCACTACTCTCTGTAGTTTAAAACAAATTTCATAAAAATGACCTTTCCAACAACCTTATGGGTGCATGTTATTATTTTTCCATAATCCAATCCCTCACTAAATCCTGCTGACGGTACGCCTAATTGTACCTGGATTCCAATCTTTCCTCTCCATAACAAGAAATACAAATCTAGATTAGGGCTCATCACCTCTTCTGAAGTCTGTCAATAGCCTCCTCACCGATTTTTCTTTCTCAGTTTCACTCCCTTTACTTCATCTTCTATTCTTATGCCAGAAGGCTTTTTCTAAATTACATACAAGATAATTTTGCTCTCTAGCATCAAACTTTTCAAATTCTTTGCCTGTGAATTACCATGAGATCCTTCTTTCTCCCTCCCTCTCTCTTTTCCTCCCTTCCCTTCTCCTTCCTTCCTTCTTTCCTTCCTTCCTCCCTCCTTCCTTCTCTCCCTCCCTCCCTCCTTCTCTGCCTCCCACCCTCCTTCCCTCCTTCCCTCTTTCTCTTCCTTCCTTCCTTCCTTCCTGTGGTATTTGTTGGGCAAATTCTGCCTCATAAATTTCATGTTTAAGCACAGCTACTTCAGCAGAGGCAGAGTTTAGCACTTGCTTGCACCCTGCTCCCTGATTCATTACCCCACTCTAATCCAAGTAGTTAATGGAACACAGTTTGACATGCAACCGGCCTGTAGAATCAAGTCCAGTTATCTCACCTGGCCAAAGAGTCCAGGTTTCACTCACCAGGCTCCTCAGTGAGGAATTAGCTCACATTACAAAGGCAGTTCAGAGAAGTGGGCCTCCCAAGGCACAGGGTTGAACTGACACTGGTGGAGGCAGCGTGAGAGGAGCCTAAATGGGGAATGATCAGCACACCCACCTGCCACTCCACTTTTTGATCCAATGGAACCTTTTGCAATTACCTGAAATAAATATTTATGCTCACATCTTAGGCTTTTTACAAGCTGGATTGTGTTTTCAATCCAATACCACAGATATTATGTCCCTGTGTAACCTCCCTGACTTCCTTTCCTTGCTTTAGGCTGTTTTATCTTGTACATCCTTTTTATATGACTCATGTTTAACTATTTGTTACTGCATATCACCAGGTACTGACATCACAGTTTTATTTATTTCATTTCATTTTTATTTTTATTTTTTGAGATGGAGTTTTGCTCTTGTTGCCCAGGCTGGAGTGCAATGGCGCAATCTTGGCTCACTGCAACCTCTGCCTCCCAGGTTCAAGCAATTCTCCTGCCTCAGCCTCCGGAGTAGCTGGGGTTACAGGCATGCACCACTACACCTGGCTAAATTTTGTATTTTTAGTAGAGATGGGGTTTCTCCATGTTGGTCAGGCTGGTCTTGAACTCCTGACTTCAGGCGACCCACCCTCCTCGGCTTCCCGAAGTGCTGGGATTACAGGCGTGAGCCACCACACCTGGCCACATTTTTGTGTGTTTCTCCCGCCAGACTTTAAAAACAGGAAACATGTTCTATTCACGTCTTGGTCACAACCACAGTGACTGGCACATAGTAGGTGCTCAATATACATGTGTTGAGCTGGACATAGACTTCATTTCACAAGTAAACAAATGTACAGATGGTATACAAGCACTGGCTAAATGGTGTGACTGAGACGATGACCTGTAGGACATGATTATTTGCTTTACAAAAAGATTTGATTAACAAGAACTGAATTAACAAATGACTATTCTCAAGACACAGCTATCACGTTGTGAGAGAGACACCATTATCTCACCAATAAAATGGATTAACTAAATTTGGGGCTGCAATCTAATTCTGAAACCTGCATGGAATGAGATGATGAGTATGAGGGGAGGAAGAGAACAGAAGAGAAGAAATATATGGACAGGATACAGGGCTTTCTGGCAACCATAAATAGTGCCCTCAGTAATCTGAGCTTTTGACCAAGAAAATCAATGAATAACAGCTGACAGCTGATATACGGGCAATCACCATAGAAACAGCATGGCTCTCAGGATAGGTCAAGACTTGACTGTAGCCAAATCAGCATATTATCATATCTCCAGGAAGAATATAGAGCACCAAAGCAGAGGGGTTCCTTTACCATGGGAAGTATAAAGAGAAAGAAAATTGATAGAGAAGTGCAATGCTCCCCAAGAAGAGAGACACCGAACCCAGAAAGCATCAACACCCCAGTTGCTAGAAAAGCATTTTCTCTTTGGGGAGAGAAAAGCTTCATCAGACCTAATCTTAGCTCCCATGAAAAATTCTTCCTGATAATCTTTATTTCTTCTCTTTGTTCCTTTTTCCTTCTTTTTATTCATTTACTTAACTTATGGGTATGAAAATAGTCATTAAAAATGTATACTCTGGAGTCAAATAGTCTCAGGTTCCCATCCCAGTGTTGTCCCTGATTAAAAATGGAACTTGAGTATGTAACCTTGGCAGCTGCTATCTTCCTACATGTCTTAGTTCTTCTTACAGAAGGGCGCTTCTCCTGCCTTCCAACACCTCCAGTGCTCTCTCTGATGTCTGGAGCCTGTTGTGCCTGCATGTACACAGCAGGCTGGAGGGCTGGGGAATAATGCCCTTGAAACCTATGCTTAGCAGAACTCAACCAATGACTGATGGAAGGTGGTACATAGATACCCCATCTCCCTTGCTTTTCTGATGGGATAACTCTCAGGTAAGTGTTCTGTGCTGGCTGCTGGCATTTCCCCATGGCATTGAGTTCCAGTTACCCACAGTGGTATCTGACTAGATGAAGCACCCTTTGTTGGCTGTTTTCCTTTTCCTGTCTCACTCCTCTACTCCCCCATGGACGTTTCCTGAGAAATCTCTCAAACTACTTGCACTTGAATCCTATTTTCAGAATTTGTTTCTGAGGGACCCAAACTAAGAAAGTGACTTCATCTTTGCAGTTTTCATTTTCCTTTTTTGAAAATGCTGACCATGGTACATAAATGCAAGTTGTGAAGATTATATAATACATGCAAAGTTCTTAGGCTAGTGCCTGGCACATCTGAATGCTTTAAACATGTTATCTATAATTTGTATTCTTGCTGTTAAGAGCTCAATATATACCAGATATGCCTGGTACCTTGTTAGGTGCTATGGGAAGGATGGTGAACCAGATGCTACACATCTCTGCCCAAATGGAACTTACAATCTCATGGACAATAAAAGTTAACTAAAATGCCACATGATAAATGCTACAAAAGAGAGAAATATGTGATGCTGTGGGAGTACATAATAGAACTTAACCTGGTATGAGGGCCTCAGGTATTATATAATAGGAAGCTGACATTTAAGGAATGATAGATGTTGGCCAAAGTGTGTGTGTGTGTGTGTATGTGTGTGCGTATGTGGGTTTACAAGTGTGTGTGTACATGCATGTGCACACACATACACATATGTAAGCAAAGACAGTATTACGGGTGGAGAAAATTTCATATCAAAAGACCTACAGATATGAGAAACAAAAATAGAGGGAGAGTAAAAAGGAAGTAGGGAAGAAAAGAGGGATAATAACTGTCTGTAATTGCCTTCAAGGAACACAAAAAAAGTGGTCTTTAATTTGATTCCAAATTCATCAATCACTATGTTAGTTCCCAAGTTTTTTGCTTTTTGTTTTGTTTTGTTTGTTTTTTGGTACAAGGGAACCAGACAGATGTCTCATGAGCAAACATTGCCCTTTAGTCACTCAAAGAAATATCTGTGCATTTTAGATGAACACATTGATAGGTAGTTTGATTTCATTTGAATTTGTATATTATGAGTTAGGTTATGATCAGGCAATTCCTTTGAGTTATGTCAACTCCAGGCCATTGACAAGGTGGAGTTTATGGAGCCATAAGGCTAAGAATGCCAACCCACAGCTGGGTTATTACAGGGTGATGCCTCCCATGAGTCTTCTTGGTAAGCTCTCTACTTCTGGGGCACTCCTCTCTTGACAACATGCCTGATTCTATACCAGCACAAACATCCATCCCTTCCCTTATTCTAGATTCTAGATCCCTCTCTTGTAATACCAGTAAATGTATAACCTTGGCAATTTAAGCAGCCAAGACCATTGCTGACTACCTGAGTAATCTTCTTTACTCAAGTCCTGGGCCCTGGAGAAGTTATAAATCAGATGGCTGTGGTGGAGGTGAATTAAATATTAGTTGGTGCAACTCTTTGAACAGTTAGAAGGGAAAGTGCTCACTAAATGCATGTTATTATTATTGCTTCTGGCTATAGACACTGGGTCATTGGAGACCCCTTACTTTATAAATATTTCTTTTTTTTTTTTTTTTTGCTTTTGGTGGTTGTAATGAAACTTATCTGCTTGCAGGTATACAGTGGTAGTCTATCTTGGCTTTAATGCTGAGTAACTTCAACAGACAATGACCACTGGAATTACCACCACTCAGACATCATCAAGAAGACATATGTTTTATTCTCAATTGAGTAGTATGGATTATTTTTCTTTTCATTATTACTGCAAAGGGGTACGAGTGGATTTTCCAGAATGGTGTAATAAAAATGAAATTTGATTGATTAATTCAATAGCTACAGCTAAGAAGCATCTTGTGCAGCAGTGGAGAGGAAATGCACAGTGTCCTACAGACAGAAGCTGCATAACTCACATTTGTTTGAGAGAGAGGCTCCTGAGCTAGATTCTGGCTTCTTGGAGAATAGCTCACTCTTGGAAGTATAAGTCAAGTTAAATGGGTTATTTTCCTCATGAACTTCATCTAGTCAGCTATAACTTTGAGACATTAGAATATAGAAGGCAAATCATATGATAAAGCTGTTTAACAAGTTACCATTTATTTTTGCCATGGTTCTTTTTTTTTCTCTTTTGAGATGGAGTCTTTCTCTGTGGCCCAGGCTGGAGTGCAGTGGCGCAATCTCAGCTCACTTCAAGCCCTGCCTCCCGGGTTCATGCCATTCTCCTGCCTCAGCCTCCCAAGTAGCTGGGACCACAGGCGCCCACCACCATGCCCGGCTAATTTTTTGTATTTTTAGTAGAGGCGGGGTTTCACTGTGTTAGCCAGGATGGTCTCGATCTCCTGACCTCGTGATCCACCCGCCTCGGCCTCCCAAAGTGCTGGGATTACAGGTGTGAGCCACTGTGCCCACCTGCCATGGTTCTTATGGCAGAAAACACTTAGTACCTGCCTGTGGGTGGGATTCAGAGGGGTCCTGACCCCACAAAGAGGCCTGTCGAAGGGGTCAGTAGCTGATTCTACATGGCAGGGAATTTCAATTAGGGGTCATAGCACTCATGACATTGTATGAGAAACTCTGTAGGTGCACAATTTTCTGGGGAAAGGGCTATACTATTTCTGCAAGATGTCTATGAATTCCAGTAAGTAAAGAAACACTGTAGTGAAAACTAAACTCATGGACAAGTGGCATTGAAAGGTATGTTATGCTTCTAATACATCTCTGAGTCTAACAACCATTTGGCCTGAGATTTTTTTTTTTCCCTAGAGATACCCTCTAAAGCTTTGACCAGATTTCCAAAAAATGTGAAAGTGGCTGATTTAAAAGGAAATCTGCATGATCAAATTGAAGATAGTATGGATCCCTACTTATTCTTCAGGTCTCATTGCAAATATAATGTCCTCTTTTCTGATTTCCCACAACACTTTGCATATATGTAACATGCATATATCTCTTTTAAATGTCTGATATCTGACTAATATTGGACTTTTTTTGAAGCAGAAACTCAGTGTTTTTCAACATTACACTCCTAGACATTAGAGTCAGGTATACTTTTGATAAAAGGGCTCCTCACATGGTGAGAACTGCATCAGCAAGCCTCCAAGGAGGTCAGTGCAGGGCTCTGTGTTAGTTATGAGGCTTTCATTTGTGAACAGCAGCTACATGGCTAGTTTAAGTCAAAGAGGAAAATTTCCTATCTACCAGTGGTGGAGGGGGAAGAATTAGAGCTGGCTTCAGGAATGACTGGATGCAGAGGAGACTCAACCAGCATCAAGACCTTCTTATCATCTGTCTTCTCTGCTTCTCTTTCCGTATTAGCTCAATGTGTTCTCACCGAAGATCGATTTTTCTCCCTGTCATGGTGAGCACAGTGAACCTCCATGTTCAGTGTTTCACATTCATTACTTCCTCTAAATTGGAAGCAACTTTTTGGAATAAGCAGACTAAATCTGCTTCTTTCATATTACAAATGATGAAACAAAATCAAGGGTGCCAACTAATTTGAATAATATCACACATCTAGAAAGCAGTGGAGCTATAAATAAAACCTTTCCAAATGTGTACATAAATCTGGAAAAGCCTGAACTTTGGTATTATTTACACTGTTATTTAAATACACAGGTAACCTCACCTTTCTGAGTTTTGGTCTTTCTAGCTGATAAATAAAGAGGGGAGAATGACATCAACCCCTCAGGGTTGACCAGAGTTGATTTGTATATATATTATACACACACACACACACACACACACACACATATATATATATAGACATACATACATATATAGATACTATATAAATAATTATGTGCAGACTATATTTTCTGTGTGTCTGTGCACGTGCACATGTGTAAAATTATGTCTTTAAAAATTCCTGGCACATAGTAGGTTGTCAATAAATATTGACAAAGTCAAGTATCTGACTCATCTACCAAGTGTATAAAACATGACTATAAAATGGACTTCATGGAAAACCCTCCCTACAGCTTAATTTTTATTTGCCAACATTTATTTTCTCTTCTCCGTCACACTTTCATCTGCTTATTTTATTGTGTTGTATTTGGCATGCTATTCCAAATACAAACATACATTCTTAGAAATATCTTTTTTTTATTCATTCAAAACTAATTGTTGAGTTCCCTAGTTTATGCCACTATTCTGATCCCTGGAGGATACAATTGTAAATGAGATAGATCAAGTCTCTGCCCTCATGTAGTTTACATTCTCTAAGAGAGAGAAGCTACAAACTAGCAACTACATAAATTTATAATAAATTCCCAAGGTGAAAAGACATACACTGTGAAGAAAACAGAAAGCAGCAAAGGCATAGAGAATGCAGAGAAGATAGAATGTTGGATAAGACCTCAGAGTAATCTCTAAGAAGCTTCTGTTTGAATAAAATCTTGAAGACTAGAACAGTCCGGACTATGGGACAATACGATACACAAACATGTCTGGAAGAGGACATAGCTAGTGCAAAAGGCCTGGAGTAGGAACTAGTTTGGCTTTCTTTAAGAGCTACAAGAAAAGTAGAGTAAATAAGAGAAGGTGGTAGGAGATGAAGTTAGAAAGGTGGCCAGGAATGAGATCATGAGAGAGCCTTCAGGTCATGGTACAAGTACGTGGAAGCTTTTCCGTGCCCTGGGCAGCCATGGAAGAACATGTGAGCCAGCATCTTGAACTGATTTTCTGGGTGAGGGATGCACTGCAGCAGCCAGTGGTGGAAAAAGGGACATCAATTTTGAAAAGATGATGAGAGTTTGGAGAAGGAATTCTGGAAGAAGTAAGAATTGATCAGATTTGGAAAATACTTTGAAGGTATTATCTGACAGGATTTGATGATGGAAAAGAAGAGACTGTAGGGGTTTTCAAGCTTTAAAGCAAGCTTGTCCAACCTGTGGCCCAGGACGGCTTTGAATATGCCTCTACATAAACTGATAAACTTTTTTAAAACATTATGAGATTTTTTATTATTTTATTTTTTTTTAGCCTATCAGCTACTGTTAGTGTTAGTGTATTTAATGTGTGGCCCAAGAAAATTCTTCTTTCAACGTGGCCCAGGGAAGCCAATACATTGGACACCCAGCTTTAAAGGAAGAGATGGACATTTAAAAATCTGTTCTAATAATAGCCAGCATTTCCTGAGCAGTCTATCAGGTCCTGTCCTAAGTGCTTTATACTCATTATGTAATTTTACACAGATCTCTCACCTATTAAGTTTCTATATTGTTTGTTTTGTTTTTTTAACTGACTCTCTGCTTCTGTAGATATCTTTGGCTTTGTTCCCCATTTCCTATGCTGGGTGCAGCACTTAAAACTAATGGCAAACCAAACTTAAAAACTTCAATCCCTTCCATTTTCCAGAGGAGGACTTCCTTACACTCACCTACTGGCTCTTTTCTCTTGTATCCTCCAGATAATCACTCTGCCCTTTCTAGCCTTGGCCTGCCTAATTGTGCCACCCCAGATCCCCAGGACAGGGGATCAGCACCTCTATTCCTGGCATTCCTGTTCTTCAGCATCGTGTATTTAAGTATTTTGTGTTTATTTGTTATGCATGAAGGACCAGGCAAAACAATTTGTACTCCCAGTAAAACTTAAAGTACAAGTTTTCTAATCAGGTCTCAAATGGATGCTATGAAAACAACAGAAGCTTCAGTAAGTTCAGCTCTCGGAGAAAGAATCAGATGAACTCAATGAATGATTTTCTAGGCCTGGCATTCACACAGTTAAGTGCCTTCCTTTTTTATTGATAAAAGTGAGGATAAGTCTCAGAACCCACATTTGCTTTCACCATAACATGATGTCATGGTTAGTTTACAGGATCGCAGGCACTGAACATCCAGTGTAACAAAAACAGCCATCCTCAAAATCAATTAGATCAATATTTACCTGGGCATAATACAGTTCTTACTTCTTTAAGTCAAAGCTTTATTGTTTGGTATTTTGGTAATTTTAACTATGAATAATAAAATTAATAGGTAAAACCCTCAACTAGGTTTCAGGCAATGCTTCACAATGAGTAAGAGCAGACATAAACTGGAGGAAGAATGAAAGTCACTGACAGTTCCTGGGACTTGCTCTTGTCTTTCCTTCTATAGCCTGCTAGCATTGAAGAAATTTATTGATTTGATGACATACCCTGGAGTGGAAAGACTGGCAGCCACATCCATCAGGCTTCTGGACACCTTCATGTACTATGCACCAACTCACATGTGGGATATAATACTTGGGAGTCAAGAGTAGGCAAAGTTCTAAGGCCAGCAAGGAAGAGAAATATACGTAACCCGTTTCATAGCTGTGCTTATTTTAAAATGACATTCCATTAGCCAGGCTGAGCTTGGTTTTGTTCTTGACACTATAACATGTAAATTATCTCACCAGCTGAGACCTCAGTTTCACCATTTCTAGCATCGGTAGACTATACCAAATGATCTCTCAAGTTCTTTTAGACATGATTTTCTCAGAATCTAGTTGTTCTTTAAGACATCATTTCAAAGACACCAAAATGAAAGACAAACTGATGAAAATTTGTGCCCAAATCAAATCTCTTATAATGAAGTCCCAAGTTAAAAAAAAAAAAAGTCAATTAGAAGAGCAAATAAAAACTGTTATAAATTCAGTGACGCAAAGACATATGCATTCACAGCTGGGCAGGTTAAAAACACCTCCTTTAACTTCTAATCTTCCCAATCTGATAACAGAGAATCTAGTTTTGAAAGTTACAGAAGAAATAGAAAATGAGAACAGACCAATAACTGAGGAAGAATTGTAGAAAGCTCTTAAAGAATGTCTGCCCGAAAGATCATAGATCTTGAGAGATTTAACAGTGATTAAACTCAAGCATTCAAGAAATACATACATATATTTATTATAATATGTTCTGGAGAGTAGAAGATGGGAAAACTATTCAATTTGTTTCACAAGACAGATTTGATTCAGATCCCCAAAAGTGATAAAATATTATGCAAAAAAGAAAACAAATAACCTAAACTATAAATATGGATTCAAAACCTTCAACTAACTACTTCAGATTAGCGCTTAACAAGCTAATATTACTGATTCAATAATCCAACAGGAACATACCCAGTTTCAATATAAGGAAATTGAATAATGCAATAGAAGTTTATCAGCAGGCTAGTAATAAAAAAGTAGATGATTATTTCAATATTCCCTAAATGCATTTGATAAAATTTAATAATTTTCATTTTTCAAGTTGGAATAAAATAATTCTTTCTTAATATGATGAATATTCCTATTCTAAACCTCCAACCAAATGACTTTTTATTAGGGGACATGAGATGCAGATCTGTATATTAGGGATAAAACAGGTTTGACTACTCTGCCAACCCTTGTTTAACATTATTTAAGTAGGTCTAGCTGGTGCAAGAAGACAGATGAAGATATAAAATTGATACATATTAAAAATGTAAAAATCATAGATCCATAAGACTTGTCTATAATTCTGAAATCCAAAATATTCTGAAAGCTGAATGTTTTGCATCACTCATTTGGTGCAAAAACAGATCTGAATGTGAATGTTTATCCTGCTGCAGACATTTTAATATGCTTGATTATGGGCTTTTCCCCAGACCCTGCTGAAGTTGTTATGTAACATATGCAACTATGCACTATATTACTATTCAAATTCCGAATTACAAGAAATATCTAGTCCCAAGGGTTTTAGATGTAAAATGTTGTGACTCTCTATCATGTGCATATGCGATGATTAGTCACAGAGAGCATTTTATAAATCAGATAATGTTTGTTACAATTAGTAAAAATAGTTACTATAACTGGCTGTAGTAAACAAAGCAAATCAAAACCACAATGAGATACCATCTCACACCAGTTAGAATGGCGATCATTAAAATGTCAGGAAACAACAGGTGCTGGAGAGGATGTGGAGAAATAGGAACACTTTTACACTGTTGGTGGGACTGTAAACTAGTTCAACCATTGTGGAAGACAGTGTGGCGATTCCTCAAAGATCTAGAACTAGAAATACCATTTGACCCAGCCATCCCATTACTGGGTATATACCCAAAGGATTATAAATCATGCTGCTATAAAGACACATGCACACGTATGTTTACTGCGGCACTATTCACAATAGCAAAGACTTGGAACCAACCCAAATGTCCAACAATGATAGACTGGATTAAGAAAATGTGGCACATATACACCATGGAATACTATGCAGCCATAAAAAATGATGAGTTCATGTCCTTTGTAGGGACAGGGACAAAGCTGGAAACCATCATTCTCAGCAAGCTGTCGCAAGGACTGAAAACCAAACACTGCATGTTCTCACTCATAGGTGGGAATCGAACAATGAGAACACTTGGACACAGGATGGGGAACATCACACACCGGGCCCTGTTGTGGGGTGGGGGTTTTGGGGAATGATAGCATTAGGAGATATACCTAATGTAAATGACGAGTTAATGGGTGCAGCACACCAACATGGCACATGTGTACGTATGTAACAAACCTGCACGTTGTGCACATGTACCCTAGAACTTAAAGTATAATAAAAAAAAACACACACAAAACAAATGTTAAAATTATTTATTTATATATCTCTCTACCCCCTGCATTGGTAATGTGCTTAAGGGCATGGGTTACATTCTGCTCACTTTTCTCACATTTGTGCCCCACATATTGCTTGGGACAGAAAAAGTAAACACAAACATTATTTTATTTATTTTATTGTTATTTATTTATTTCTTTGAGATAGGGTCTTTGGCTGGAGTGTGGTGGCATGATGTTGGCTCACTGCAACCCCTGTCTCTTGGGTTCAAGGGATTCTCCTGTCTCAACCTCCCAGGTAGCTGGGATTACAGGCACGTGCCACCACACCTGGCTAATTTCTGTATTTTTAGTAGAGACAGGGTTTCTCCATGTTGGCCAGGCGGGTCTTGAACTCCTTAAGTGATCTGCCCACCTCTGCCTCCCAAAGTGCTGGGATTACAGGTGTGAGCCACCACACCTGGCCACAAACATTATTTTAAAGAATGAGAGATGAACGTACAAGTAAGAAAATCTTTATTAAATTTTCCAATTTCCTATTTTAATGTCTACATTTTATAATTTCAATTAATATTCTGAGAACTTAAATTTTGTTTTGCTTTGTCTTACTTTCAAAATCCAAGAAGCGTTTAATGCAAAATACATTTGGAAAAGCAAAATAAGCAGAAATAACAAAGAACTAAATTTTTAAAATTTAATTCAAATTAATTTTAAGTTTGGGATACATGTGCAGGACGTACAGGTTTGTTACATAGGCAAACGTGCACCATGGTAGTTTGCTGCACCTATCAACTCATCACTTAGGTATTAAACCCCACAAGCATTAGCTATTTATCCTGATGCTCTCCCTCCCCCACCGCCACCCCCAACAGGCACTGGTGTGGGTTGTTCCCCTCCCCTCCCACATGTTCTAATTGTTCAGCTCCAACTTATACATTCTTTAAAAGACAAGCAACTGAAAGAGAAACCAGGTTCATGCTGGGTTCTTCTACCTACTCTTACAGTGACTTTTGGAAAGTTACTTCCCTCTTCTAAGTATCAACTTCGTTACATAGAAAATAATAACAGTAAGTGAGGATGAAAAGCCTTTGATATACTTATTGGCCACATTGTTCCCCCAATTAATTGCTTGTTTAATATCCATTTTGGCCACTTTGTTTCATCAAAGCCTTGCTCTATCCTTTGTAAATTGATTGGTTTATTTTAAATGTCATGCATGTCATATGTGTTAAGTCACTGGCCTTTAGATCCTGTTACACATTTTAGGTCTATTTTGGGGTAGTCCCTTCTATTGCATTGATATTTGTAGCTTTGCGTTCCCTAACAAGACATTTTTATATGGTAACTTAATAATATATTTCAATGTATGATATAGGTTTGAGATAATATTATTGACATAAGCATAGTTTTCAGAAAGAGGCAACAGAATAAAATGTAGTATTTTGTCTACTCTTTCCAGAAACTCCATGAAGGAGGTATTGTTATTTCCATTTTATGCATAAGAAATCTGAGGGCACAGAGAATTGCCTAGAGTCTCATAGTTTGTAAATGGTAAGGCCAGGGTTCATGTCTAGGGTCCATTTCCCTACCTGGGCAGCATAGAAGTGTTTTTCATCAATTGTCAATATGAATTGCTTAGACAAAATAGACACAGCAACACACTATGTATAGGGCCTTCCATATAGGAAGCTCTTAATACTTTTGCAACTATTAACTTCAGAATAGAGAGATTTAGATTGCAAATTTGAAAAGGTAGCTATAGAGAATGACCCCCAAAGGAAGGAGGGACTGAAGAAGCCAGCCTTGGGCTCGGAGGGTAGAATTCATGTAGGAGGTGAGGTAGTATCTCTCCCTTTCTCCTTTTCTTAATTCAAGTTCTCCATCACTGGGTGGAACTCGAGTTTACTTTTTCCTGTCACATATGTCAATCAGGGTTTCAATAAGTCAGTATTGGCCTTAGCTACTTCAGATGTTTCCCTAAATGGGAGTGAGACCAGGAGGACAGACAGGGGACCCTATTTCTGCAAAGAACCCAAAGAGTTAAAATGGGCTCAGCAGTAGTATATATGACAAGCACTTCAGAAAATCACAAAGCATCACTCTACTCTACTCAGCAATAGGTTAATCCACAAGGCTGGGGTCCCTTCTCATCTAGGATGCCTGCAACCTGCATTCAAAAGTCTGCATGCAAATTTACTCTGCTGAGTACACAACCCCTTCTTTCAGATGAAAGCCCTCCCTGGTTGACTCCTCCAACTTTTTGGTTAAAGCCCCCTATGTTCACAAGTTCTCTCCTAGAGCAGGCTGTAATCGCCCGCATCCTGTTTCCTCCAACCAATCTTCTGTTCAATTTAACTATAATTTACTGAATGACTGGGGTTGTCCAGCACTGTGCTAGGTCCTAGGAAGACAGAGACAACTAAACAAGGACCCCACTCTCAAGAACCTCACAGATTACGGCGGCAGGGTGGGGAGAAGATAGACAGCCCTGGAGTCCGTCGATCCTCAGAAATATGGCTAGAGACTTTAGTATACATATAAGCTATGAATGTTTAACTTTCACAGAGAAGTTGGTTTTTAAAAATAAATTTGAAAGGTGAATAGGAGCTTGTTAGGTAGGCAAGGCAGCCGAGAGCAAAGACCATTCCAGGCAGAAGAATCAGCACATGCAAAGACATGGCCAAATGGAGAAAAAAACATAATGCACAGGGAGAGCGTATGTGGAGAAAGAGGATCATGATGGATATGGTAGTTATGCTGAGGAATTTGAATTTTAATGCAAGGGCAGTCAGGAGCCATTGAGGTTTTACACATGGGATGATTACCCAGGGCCTCCTGCTTCGAGGTCATTTCAAGACTGGTATCATCCACAATCTTGCCTCAAAAATGGAATGGAATTTCCTTTGCCACAGGAATCTGCCCACCCCACAGCTGATTCATCTGGATATAACCTTGGACACTGTTTCTTTAACTGTCCAGATTCCTTTGCAAGGACATTTCCTCCTGCCAGCTCCATCCCTGGTAGGTTCTTACTGCCAAAGTGCAGTCCATGAATCAGCAACATCCATATCACCTGAGAGCAAGTTAAAAACGCAGAATCTCAGGTCCTGCTCAAGAAGTACTAAATAAGAATCTACATTTTAACAAGATTCCCCAGGAAGCCATGTACATCCCACAGTGCACTTTCATGCGCTGAGGTAGGTTTCATTACTGAGCCTGTTTGCATTGTAACAAAACTGCTATCTCTCTTGCACCCAGTTTTTATGGAGGAGAGAACAGGGTTACGGAAGGAAGCTGACATCCTTGAGGGTCATGCCCTAGGTTGATACCTGAAACTGGGCTAACCACATGCCATGTTGTTTCATTTTATCTTAAAATAACTTTGCAAGGTGAGTAGCCAAATGCTTATCTGACAGAGAAACTGAAGCGCAGAGAGCTGTCACACAGCTAGGAGTATTTAACCTCATTATGTGTCCTCTTCTCCAGAGCTCTTCATGAATCCCCAAAATAATAAACCCACCATCTCTACCTATCCAAAAAACAAGGCCCCAACCCAGAAGGGAAAGAGACTTGCCAATTTGCCCATCACCTACCAACCTTGAATGACTACCTTCCCACCTCAGCCAGTTCATCATTCAGCTCCTCAGCCAGCTCTTCATTCAGCTCCAACACAAACATTCCCATATAGAGTTAGGGTTCTCCCAGTGTCCTTCTTCACCTCCCAGCTTGCCTTTTCCTCCTGTGCACATACTGCAGTTACATTTCACATTTCTGTCTCACACCTGAGTTCCAGATTCTCTGTCAGCACAGTCCTATCTCAGGGAGAGAAATCAAACAGCTGAAAGGCAGCCTGCTCTCAGAGAGGGGAAGAGAGGGGAGGTCGATTCGACATAACTGCCTAACAAAGTATATTTACGAACATCATTGGAACAAATGTCTCTGGTAACTGCAGCCATCACCTCCTAATGTCACATCATGGAGACACTGGAAAACAAATAGGGCTTATAACCTGATTTCCTATCATCTGGTAACAGCATCAGTACCTCCAGCCTTCTCAGCTATGCAGCATATGACTCACACTTCCCTTCTAACTTCCAAGACACTTTGGGACAAAAAGGAAAAGAAAAGAAATAAAACAATATTTAAAAATGTCAATTTCATCAGTAGCTTGTTTCTTAATGCATACAGGCAATTGATCATTACAAATAGTCTAAAAGGTGCTAAAATGAATTACTAGGGACTCAAACTCCTTGAAAATTGGTCTAGCAGGGGGAGAAATGCAGTCATTTTAATCTGGAAGATTCAAGGTATTTTCTTACAGCTATTTTTTTGAGATTCTTGGCTGTCCCCTTACCTATACTTTCCCTGTGCTCCTAACTCAGATGTGTCCTCTCTTGGTCCCTTTCTCTGCGTTTCAGTCACAACTGCCCTTGTTGAGTGTCCTGCTCCCTCCTCCTCCTCTCATTTGGAAGGTTGCAGAAGAAATCTGCTGGTCTCCTGACTCTAAGCTCCTTTCTCTCCAACCTGCCTTCTGCTCTGGGTTATCATTGTGTACATTCTCTTTTCTCATCTAGGCTGTGAACACTTTGGGGTCAGGGAACCAACCATATCTCTTATTTTTCTGTCTGCAGAACCTGGCATAGAACCCACAGCACAATACTATGGAAGGGAATTCCATTTCTCCTAGCATACTCTTGTTGCAACAAAGTAAAACAAATATGCAAGCTGAAAGTTTCCCCTGGGCAAGGGATGATAAGTGGAACTGACTTGTTCAACCCTCTTGTTTTAAACTGGAGATGTATACAATGTCATTGGCATTCTCTCAACTTGGTATACCACTTTTATTGAATATGAAAATGCATTGAAAATGCTTTCTGATGGTCATTGCAACCTCAGTCCTCTAAGGACTTAAAACTTATTTTATATCATTTATACTTTTTTTCTTATACTGACTTAAGATCTTTAACCTTGATTAATAAGAAGACAAGAATGGCCACAGGCATTTCCTGGAACCTAATCCTATAGGTAGGGACAGTCTGCTGCCCTTACACATATTTTGATCAAGAAATATGCCCTAAAATGCTTTGAATGCTGTGCAGGTCCCCAGCAGAGGACTCTTAAATGCAGCTCCAGGGAAGCTAGACCACATCCCTGCTATGCCTTGTCAAGCTGCATCTACCGAATTAGGGTAGGAGTTAAGATGTTATACAATGTGACCAATGGGATCAGAAGCAATAACATGATCTGTCAGCCAGTGCTTTCCTGACAATTCTGGGGTAAAGAGATTGCCTGCTAGAGAGCTGCGGGGGCCAGGAGGAGGGGAGGAAGAGCTGGTGTGGGAGATCGGGGGATAGGGCTATTTTATTCCTTATTTACAAAAGTGGTGCTTGGTAGGGAGAGAGTGGTAAATTGGCTTTATTTCCATAGTCTTATTTTAGAGTTTTGCTTGCAGGCTGCAAAACCAAAAGCCTTTTCTTAGATGGGCAAGAGTTGCAAAACTTTAAATGCAGTGTTTCAGGAGCTTGAAGGTCTCTTGGGAGCAGAGCCAGAAAGAAAGTTCTGTAAGGCCCCTTGTTTTCTCAGGGTGAGGAAGGTTCACCTCAGTCAACGCTGTGGACAGACAAGGCCAAGAAATGCAACTGAAGGTTGGGGACACCTGGCGCCAGCTGAGAGGTGACTGAATCCTGGCTTGTGTTTGTTGGCATTGGGGCCCAGGGCTGGCCTCAGCTTGTAGCAGATGAAGTCCCTAATTTTGTTGATCAGGAAGAGATGCAGCTCAGTTCCTGTCTGAACTGTGCAGAAGCTACCCTTAAGTGTGTCGGCTAGGACTGATTTAGAGAACCACAACCAACAGCTATTTCAGTGGTAGAAAATTTAAAAAAGGAAGAGTTCTATGAAGAGCAACCTCACTCACTCAAAACTCTGATAAGTTCCACATTTGCAACAGGTCATTGGCTGAAATTCCTAAGCACTAACTTCCTAGAGCTCTCTGTCCCACTGCTACAAATTTAAACCTTTGTGACAACACTGACCACATATATAGGACGAAAAGGGAAACTAAAGGTCTTTCTTTAATAGAATTTATATTTGGTCTCTATGTTGCTTGATACCTGGATTACTCTCAAGGACTTTGGCTTGGAGCTCCATGGTTTGGCTACCTGATGAAATTTCTCTGTCTCTATCTAGCCGCTTAAAACCTGATTTTTGCCCTTTCCTTCTAGGCAAACTGGATCCTTGAATTCAGATGTGTATTTACCATCCACATCTCTGTGATAGAAAACTCTTACCCAAGTCATTACCTTACCTTGGAGGCTTCTCACTATGATTCACATATTGAATCCCTCCTTCCATAAACTGGCTCTTCTGATTTGAAAGATCAGCTCTGAGGCTCTCTGCCTCTTCTTACCTTATTCCTAAAGCATACAATAATTGCTCAATAAATATATATATTTTAACCAATTTTCCAGTTTCTTTTCTAGACCTAGTCAAGTGGTCATGAAGTGGTTTTAGCCTCCTGGTTTTATAAGAGAAGGACCAGGTCATCCATTTGCCCTTTTACTGAGGACAGTTTCCCCAGAAGGAAAAGCAACTTCTGGAGCATTCTGGCAAACTCACCAAGCTTATAATGACTTGAGTTTACCATGTGCCTAATCAGGCTTGAATTATCTATAGGTTATCATGTTGCAAGCCTCAACTCTCCATCTGGTAAACTTGGGCAATGTGCCTTCTTACATGTGAGAACTGTTAATAAAGAGCTTCTGAGAAATACAATCAACAATAATAAATACTTTATCCACATGTTGGAATAACAAATGGAAATTATGACCCTTAATTGTGGTTCTGCACGTCATCCAGGTGGCAGAACACCTGGAAATCATGGAACACCATGCTCCTTAGAACACCATGATCGTTGCAAAGTTCCACTGAAAAAGACACAGTTAATCCCAATCTCTGAACTAGCTATAATTTTTATGAACAGAAAATATGACTAGATTGCTGCATACAAATGCAACAGAAAACCAGAACAAAGTATTCAAATCTATTAAAAAATATATATCATGACCTAAGCATGGTCAGCTATTTCTGAGTCTTTCCAATAACATCATTCACTACTGTTTTATTAATTTGGTCATTGGCAGGTGCACGTCGGAGGCCAAATAACAGCCAGTCTCAAAAGCTCAAGAGAAAACTAGAGAAAGAAAGTTGTAAAATGAGAAAATTTTATCCATTAACTTATTTTTTCTGTCAAAGAAACATTTTTATGTTATTGGATTTTTTACAAAGGAATGCTTCAGAAAAAGTGGAAAAATAGTCTTAGATTAAGAAAGTCCTTCCCAAAGAAGAAAACCAATCCACTTAAGCCAAAGCAATCAGTGTGTTTAATGCTGGTCATCTCTACCAACTTTGACGAAGCCTACTGTCAAAGATCTGTTGAGAATGCTGCTTTCAAACTCACAGGATTTTTCTCAAGACAAGAGACAAAGGACACTAGTTTCTCAGTTATTGCTCTTCCCCTCCCACCTTACACATCAACATGTTTCTGCAAACCACAACACTTGAGCATAGAAAAAAAGTATAAGAAAATTGTATTATGCGTGTGCATGTGTGCATGCGCATATATATATATATGTATATATTACCTTAATTAGACAAGCCCATCAATGTCCAAGAAGAATGTTACTCAAGCTGTCTTCAGAGCAGCAATACTGTTTATCCTGAAAATAAGAAAACACAGATAAATACATAAATTCCAAGATTGCCTGCTTTTAAATCTGGTGATTCACAGTCTACAGAAGGAAAGAAGGGTATCAGAAAATGAATGAGGGCTCTTCACAGTAGTTTACCTAAAAACCAGGAAAACCAGTAATAGACCTTTTTTTTCTGATCTTCGTTTTAAAGATTTCTAAGAATATAGGCTGGTGCTTTTAGAATTAGACTTATATCCAAAGCACTCCTGCTGGCCAGGGACTGTATCATGGAAGAAAGAGAAAAGAGGCTCTTGTGTCAAAAATGCTTTGGACAAATTATTTAGTTGCTCAGAGTTTAATTTTCCTTATCAGTAAAATGAGACCACTAACTTACTCCATAGCCCTTTGACAAGAATTAAGTAGAAGAAAATATGTAAAGCTTCCCACACAATGTCCCACAAATAGTAGGCACTGCATACATTTTAGTGTTGGTTCCTTTCCAGCACCCCCTCCCACAAGCCCTTTCCTTCTTTCATTATTACTTCCAATACCTATCACAGTGTTAGCTCCATGGTGTTTGAGAAAACATGAAATATCACAATGATTTCAAAACAACTATTTTAAAAGCGGAAAAAAGATAATCAAATTCACATTTAATAACAACAGCTAAATGTATTGAATATTTCCTATGTGCTACAGCAAGTACTAATACTTGCCTACGTAGCAATAATTTTATACCAGTCATTTCTTTTTCTTTCTTTTTTTTTTTTTTTTTTTTTTTTTGAGATGAAGTTTTGATCTGTCACGCAGGCTGGAGTGCAATGGCATGATCTTGGTTCATTGCAACCTATGCCTCCTGGGTTCAAGTGATTCTCCTGTCTCAGCCTCCCAAGCAGCTGGGATTACAGGCATGCACCACCCCACCCAGCTAATTTTTTTTGTATTTTTGTAGAGACAGGGTTTCTCCATGTTGGCCAGGCTGGTCTTGAACTCCTGACCTCAAGTGATCCACCTGCCTCAGCCTCCCAAAGTGCTGGGATTACAGGTGTGAGCCACTGCGCCTGGCCACCAGTCATTTCTTTAGTCCTCACAACAACCATACAGAGAAGGTGATATTAGGAAACTGAAGGGTAGAAAAGTTAGGTTCCTTTGTTCAGATTGCACAGCTCCTGGGAGGTGGAGCTGGGATTTGTGTCTTTGCAGCCTCACCTCCTGTCCTGTTCTCTTCAGCACCCATCCTGCTGGCCTCACCATACTCGAAGCCACAGGACCAGCATGTGCTCCAGAGGATGCCACACACTCCATTAGATTTTCCTTCTCTTTTTTCTCTTTTCCTTCCTTCCCTCCTTCCTTTTTTCCCCCTTCCTTTTGTTCAGCCTTTATTTTAAATTTGAATTCACCATTTTACTTATTTGTTTTTGTTTCGCTTTGCTAGACTAGGACAGAATATTGGTCATTTCAGTATAACTGGGTTCTTCTTTTGAGTGAAGATTTTTTCTAGCTATGTCATCTTAGATGACTCACTGAATTCCTTTGAACCTCGTTTTTTTTTCTCTCTTTTCTGTAAAATGAATGCATTAGATAAGATGATGTTGAAAGGCCCTTCCCAGTTTATTGGTCCTATGACTGGCTACTTTGGAAGCAGTTTTAGATCATGCTGGTGTTGAGATCTTCGTGGATGTGTCAGAGTTGTGGACCCTAACAGCAATTTTGCTTGCTTTAGCTAAGTCCAAAATGTCAAATTCCTGTGAAGAGACATTTATATTCACAAACATTTTTTAAAGAGCTTACAAATGGGGAAACTGAAATTCAAAGACATTCAGTAATTCACCCAAGGTCATTCAGAAGTGGTGGAGCCAAAATTCATATCATACAAGTTTCTGTATCTTCGAAGTCCATATTCTTTGTGGTATCCCAAGCCTACCAGAAAGTACCATACAGAAAGTTAACTGACCGGAATTACTCTTGTTTCTGAAATCTGACTCAAAATTTAGGGTGATAATAATAACTATCATGTGTTATAAGCTCATTATGTCCCAGCCAATATCAGAGCCTTACATATATCTCACTAAGTCCTCCTACCAAACCAAATGTCAGGTACTATAATCACCCTCTTTTGATACATGAAGAAATGGAGGCACTAGGACTAACATTACTTGCCCAAGTCATAGAACTAATAAGTAAAAGTTCTAGGATTTGAACTAGGAACAACTAAAATTTAACAAAGTTCATGGTTTATTATCTTCACCGGCATATGGCAGTCATGATGCAATTTACAGTTAATAAGCTGCAGTTGTGAGTACTGGAAGAAAAAGTCGGAGAAGGTTAGTGTATGTGAGAGTGAACCGCAAGACAGCCTTGTCACTTAATAATTCACAGACTCCAATAAAGAAGAAGAGAAGGATATTTTTTAAAAGATTGTTCAGGGATTGTTGAGAACCTGCCTCCTGAACTGTTTCCCCATTAAAACTGCCAGTTTTGTCATTCAGTCTGACAATGAGAAAATAAATGACAAAGTGAATTTCAAGGGACGGTGTTTGTCAGTGAGGTTTGCAATGTCCTTCACACATTAGGGAGTCCGGCTGACGTGCCGTCCCACCTCGGGCAGAGGGAAACTGAGCTCCCAGGAGAAAGCAGGTAAAGCAAACGAAGAAAAGAAGCTCTGTTTATTTAGTTGGGTCCAGATTCACCGAGAAAAATGACTTCCAGATGCATTCCAAACACGGCAACATGATTAGGATGGAGAAGGCAGTCAAGTCTATTTGGCTTCTGCAGGGGATTTGTTTGTATATTCTAATTGCATCATCGTTTAGCTTTATTTCATCTGGAACCTGGCTGCCAAATGAGCGTATTGATTACCTGTCATGGATGCAATTTCTCAATTAAAAGCCATCAAGGCTTGTAAAATCTCAACCATGTCAAGACCAACTAGTGGATTTTAGTACTGCTGTCAGTAGTCATATTAGCCCCCTACTACTAGCTGAACAGCAGCTACAAGCTTGGCATCTTACATATGCTGGCTTATTTAAATGTCACAACCCCCTTCAAAGTAGACGTCGTTATTTTCCATCTTTCTAATGTGGAAGCAGAGGCTCAGAAAGATTAAAAACCTTGTCCAAGGCCACAAAACTAGTAAGCAGTGGAGGAAGGATTTGAACCTATGTATGTCATATTCCCATTCCACAGGGCTTTCTGCCACACACAGACAGTACAGACTGCATGTTAAGTACTGCCATTGACACACTGCTTGCCTTGAACAGTCAGCTCTGTCATTTACTATCTCTGTGATGTTGAACAAGTTTCTCAACATCTCTGTGTCTCAGTGTCCTCATCTGTAGACTCAAGGAAATAACACTTTGTGGAGTTGTTAAGATTAAATGAGCTACTATATGTATAGCATGTAGACCAGTGCCTGAAATAAGGAGTAACCATTATTTTTACATCCTCTGGATACTGTGAAAGACAAACTGTAAATTTTGACCTTCAAAACTTGCTATAGGCCCTTTGTACTTCCAAAGACTTTGCAACAATTCAATTTTCCTCACAGCAGCTCAGTGTTTCAGGTCAGACCACTGTCTCTCACTCTCAGACAGACACGTGAGGAGCAACTGTGCTGAAATATTTCCAGTACGTCCAATTTCTGATTCTCCTGATTACGTCTGAATAAACACATAATGATACTATTTATTTTTGTATTCTACATACCTTGAAATCTTAGGTCTACTCCTCACAATAATCCCACAATTAGGTGTTATTGCCTCGATTTCACGAATAAAGATGATGTGGGCCATAAAATCAAGATGATCTTCCCAAGTACATACAGCTGGTAAATAGCAAGGCTTAGATTTGAACCCAAATATGAATGTCTTTCAAATGTGTATGCTTGCATTCAAATTGTGATACTTAAACCATTAATTTCTCCTTGTCTCCCTGGTAAACTCTTCCTCATCTGTTCAGAGTAACCCAGACATCTATGACCTTCCTTGACATTTATCTATTGCACACGTATTTTATGGAGCCCTCTCTATCTTCCAGATACTTTAGGTGTTGTATGAACAGTGATGAACACAAGACATGGTCTCTGCTTTCATGAAGATTACAGCTTAAAGACGGTAATGTACAAGTACACACTTGAAGGGCCCTGAGAAGAAAAAAATGAGGGTGACTGGGTGGAGAAAATTGAGGGCAACAGGCCAGTGGATGGCATAGGAGCTCTCTGAGGAAATGACATTTAAGCTAAGATGAAGGATGAGAAGAAGGCAATATGTGAGAATGGGGGAGGGGTTCCTGGAAGCAACAGGAGCATGTGCCCAGAGCTCAAGACACAACAGGAGCATGGGAACCAGAAGAAAGGGGACCTGACGAAAGCATGTATAGCTGGGGAAGAATAAGAAAGAGGAGGTGGAGTTGGGGTGGGGCTCAGTGGAAGCAGTTGGAGAAACGGTCTGGGGCCAGAATATTCATGATCTAGTGGACCACAGTGAAGCATTTGGGTTTTGAGTCCTACAGAGCCTCATGTAGCCCTTGTTGGTAGTCATTATAACATTGCATTGTCATCTTATGCTTATCTGTCTGTTTCTCCCTCCAGACCATAAGCTTCCTAGGTGCCTAGAATTCAGGACAAAGTGGGCATTCAGCATATTAGACAAATTAATGAAAACGTTTTATAGCACTGTGATTTTATAAGACACTTATTGAAAGATAAACATAAAAAGGCTAGAGCAAAAAAATGAAACTAGTATTTTTGTTCCTGGATGAGAAAAAAAATCCTGGCTAAGAATAAATTATATACATATAGATATATATATAGATATATACATAGATATATATATATATACATAGATATATAGATATATACATACACACACACATATTTACATTTATGTAAAAATTGATAGGTATTATACATTAATAATGATAAGCAACATTAGTAGCTTGGCACTAGGCTCACTGCTTTAGACGGATTTCATTTAATTTTCATGACAATAAACATGAAGCAGTTACTGCTAATCTCCATTTAGCAGGAAAAAATCCAAAAAACAAAATTGGGACAGAGCTCAAATAAATTACATAGGGTGACAAAGATAATACTTACACTGCTGCAATTCAAATCCAGGTATTTTATTCAAAGTCTACATACGTAACAATTTGGTAACTTTAAATTATCTCTCAAGATAGTTTATCCTTGAATTTTTTTAATTTAAAAAATGTAAAAACAATATGTAAAAGTAATAGTTACTGAAGTGAAATGAGCAGTAGTAAGCATTAAAAAAGAAACCAAATTTTTAACAATAGTAACTGATTAATAGAAAGATAAAGTTTGATGGAATTTTGTTAATAATGATTAAAAAATAAAGAAAAAGGAAAGCACTCAACGCATTGGCACAGTGTTTTGCAGAGGTATTTGTTTCACTTGTTTTGTTTTCGTCACGTTGCTGGTATATTACACAAAAACTAGCAGAAAAAGACAAATGATGGGAGGTTTAATTTTTCTAAGAGAAACAGACGAACAAGATGGATAAACAAGCCAATATCCGTATTCTTCACACTTTTTCTATTACTATTCCCAGGTGACTGTGTCTAGGCCTTCTTCCTCCTCCTGCTGTCTGAATAACTCCTATTCATTCTTCAGCACCCAGATAAAATTACTCTCAATCTGGGAAGCCCTACCTGGCCTCCCAGACTTCCACCACAACACATCCATTTCCTTTGTACAGTTTATAAAATGTCATAGTACAATCTAATTATTCTGCTGAATCATTCTCTCTTAATGAAGTGAGAGAAGGGAACAGAAATACGTAATTGTTCAAATATGTAAATACTGATTTAGATGCTTTGATTGAGTCACTCCCTTAAGTTTTCGTAATAGCCTTGTTGCATATACACGTTTATCTCCATTCTACAGATGGGAAAACAGGCTCAACAAAGGCAATTTGCTCATATTAGTGGGAACTGATTACGTACGCTTCATTTGTTTGTTTGTTTTGAGAGGGAGTCTCACTCGGTAACCAGTGCAGTGGCGCTATCTCAACTCACTGCAACCTCTGCCTCCTGGGCTCAAGTGATTCTCGCGCCTCAGCCTCCCAAGTAGCTGGGACTACAGGCCCACACCACCATGCCCAGCTAATTTTTTGTATTTTAGTAGAAACGGGGTTTCACCATGTTGCCCAGGGTGGTCTCCAACTCCCGAGCTTAGGTGATCCACCTGCCTCAGCCTCTCAAAGTGCTGGGATTACAGATGTGAGCCACTGCGCCTGGCCTGATTTAGTATTTTTGAGGAAGATAGGTCAAATCGTGAAAAACACAGAGTATTGGAGATTTGGGGAAGATAAAAAATACAATAGGAGATAATGATGAGCCACATTCAGAATGAGAGTCTAAGGTGAGTCTCCTGCACTCATAGCCCTAGGTTGCTCTGTAACGCTTTACAACCTGTGGGTTAAGAGTATCACTTCTAGAGCCATCCTGCCTGGGTGCAAATCCCAGCTCTAATCTTACCTACCTATGTGACCTTGAGCACATTACAAAACCCTTCTGAGACTCAGTCTCCTCATCTGTAAAATGGAGATGATAATGATAGCATTCATCTCATAGAAATATTATGAGGATGAGAGGAGATAATATATGTGATGAGTTTAAGCTGTCCTTAGCCCTTAGAAGACTTAAAACTGTGAGCTGTTATTATTTGGTCCTTTCAAATAAAAAAGAAAGTTACATGTTAAATAATAAGCACCACCTTATAGAACACAGACAAACTGGGGCCTGATCAGAGTAGGGTGAGCAGAAAAGAGGAAGACTTGCCATGCTGTTGAAAGGGTCCCTACATACATCATTTACCTTGGAGAAGAAAATACTGAGGAGTGACAGGACAGCTACTGTTACATGGCAATTATTCTCTAAAAGGCTGAGCTCTCCAGCTTGCTGAGTTCTCATCAGCATCACCTGTTTATCCTCATAGCAAATGCCACTAGGAGGGACAGCCTCCATTCACATTTTTAATTTAGATTGTTCATTTTACACCCAAGGAGGGGAAAAAGATCAGAAACTGATAGGACTTGACCATGATTACAAAGAGTACAAGAGACGGGATTTAAACCCAGCTTTATCTTGTGCCAAAATGTGTGTCCACAGCCACACGCTGTGCTGCCTCCACAGGTCCACTTCTTCTTTATGAGAGTTTGTCAGCTGCTACATTATCCTGACTATGACTAATGCCCTCCAACAGCTAAAGGCAGGGGAAGAGAAAGTCAATTTATTCTGTGCTGTTCCAGAGGGCAGAATGAACATAGTATATAAGGAATAAACTTTGGTTCAACATCAGAAAAGATCTTCAGCTATAATGAAGCACCTATGGGCCCAGGACCCTGGGTTTCAAGCACAAAACTGGGCAACTGTTTGGGCAGACACTGAGCTGCAGGGATTTTTGTTTTTGTTTTTGTTTTTCATACTCCAGCGGTGCTTGGAACTCCAATGAGACAGGAGAACCATCCACTCTCTTGGAAAAGGGGCTGAAACCAGGGAGCCAAGCAGTCTCACTCAGCAGGTCCCGCTCCCACTGAGCCTAGCAAGCTAAGAACCACTGGCTTGAAATTCTCACTGCCAGCACAGCAGTCTGGAGTCGATCTGGGGTGACTGAGCTTGGTAGGGGATGGGGTGGCCGCCATTACTGTGGCTTTAGTACTCAGTTTTACCCTGACACTGCTAAGGAGACTGGCAGGTTCGGACTTTGCAGTGCAGCAAAGCGGCTGTGGCTAGATGGCTTCTTTAGATTCCTCCACTGGGCAGAGTATCTCTGCAGGAAATCCAGCAGCTCCAATCAGGGGCTTACAGATAAAACTCTCATCTCCCTGGGACAGAGCACCTGGCTCAGGGGAGGGGCACCTGGGGTCCCAGCTTCAGCAGACTTAATCTTTCCTGCCTGCTGGCTCTGAAGAGAGCGGCTGATTCTGACAAGGGGAATTCTCCCAGCACACCACACCAGCTCTGCTAAGGGATAGACTGCCTCCTTAAGTGGGTCTCTGACCCCCATGCCTCCTGACTGGGAGAGACCTCCCAACAGGGGTTGACAGACTCCTCATACAGGAGAGCTCTGGCTGGCATCAGGCGAGTGACCCTCCGGGATGAAGCTTCCACAGGAAGGAGCAGGCAGCAATCTTTGCTATTCTGCAGCCTCCACTGGTGATACCTAGGCAAACAGGGTCTGGAGTGGATCTCCAGCAAACTGTAGCAGACCATCAGAAGTGGGGCTTGATTATTAGAGGAAAAACTAACAAACAGAAAGCAACAACAGCAACAACAAAAAGGCACCCCACCCCCCAACAAAAACCCAGTCCAAAGCTCATCAGCCTCAAAGATCAAAGGTAGATAAATCCATGAAGATGAGCAAAAAACAGCACAAAAATGCTGAAAATTCCAAAAGCCAGAATGCCTCTTCTTCTCCAAATGATAGCAACACTTCTCTAGCAAGGGCACAAACCTGGACGGAGAATAAGAGGGACGAATTGACAGAAGTATGCTTCAGAAGGTGGGTAATAACAAACTCCTCTGAGCTAAAGGAGCATGTTCTAACAGAATGCAAAGAAGCTAAGAGTCTGAATAAAATGTTACAGGAACTGCTAACTAGAATGACCAATTCAGAGAGGAACATAAATTACCTGATGGAGCTGAAAGACACAACCGGAAGACTTCGTGCAGCATATACAAATCTCAATAGCCACATCGATCAAGCAGAGGGAAGGCTATCAGAGTTTGAAGACCACCTTGCTGAAATAAGGCATGCAGATAAGATTAGAAAAAAAAGAATGAAAAGGAATGAACAAAGCCTCCACGAAATATGGGACTATGTGAAAAGACCAAACCTACGATTGATTGGAGTACTTGAAAGAGACAGGGAGAATGGAATCAAGTTGGAAAACACACTTCAGGATATTATCCAGGAGAACATCCCCAACCTAGCAAAACAGGCCAACATTCAAATTCAGGAAATACAGAGAACACCACTAAGATACTTCATGAGAAGATCAACCCCAAGACACATAATCATCAGATTTCCCAAACTTGAAATGAAGGAAAAAATCTTAAGGGCGGCCAGAGAGAAAGGTCAGGACACCTACAAACAGAAGCCCATCAGACTAACAGATCTCTCAGCAGGGATCCTACAAGCCAGAAGAGAGTGGGGGCCAATATTCAACATTCTTAAAGAAAATAATTTTCAACCCAGAATTTCATATCCAGCCAAACTAAGCTTCATAAGCAAATGAGAAATAAAATCCTTTACAGACAAGCAAATGCTAGGGGATTTTTGTCACCACCAGGCCTGCCTTGCAAGAGTTCTTAAAGGAAGCACTAAATATGGAAAGGAAAAACTGGTACCAGCCACTGCAAAAACACACCAAAATATAAAGACAAATGACACAGTGAAGAAATTGCATCAACTAGTGTGCAAAATAACCAGCTAGCATCAGAATGACAGAATCAAATTCACACATAACAATATTAACCTTAAATGTAAATGGGCTAAAGGCCCGAACTAAAAGACACAGAATGGCAAATTGGATAAAGAGTCAAGACCCATCAGTGTGCTGTATTCAGGAGACCCAACTCACATGCAAAGACACATATAGGCTCAAAATAAAGGGATGGGGGAATACTTAGCAAGCAAATGGAAAGGAAAAAAAAAATAGGGGTTGCAATCCTAGTCTCTGATAAAACAGACTTTAAACCAACAAGGATCAAAAAAGACAAAGAAGGGCATTACACAATGCAACAAGAAGAGCTAACTATCCTAAATATATATGCACCCAATACAGGAGCACCCAGATTCATAAAGCAAGTTCTTAGAGACCTACAAACAGACTGAGACTCCCACACAATAATAGTGGGAGACTTTAAAACCCCACTGCCAATATTAGACAGATCGAGACAAAAAATGAACAAGGATATTCAAGACTTGAACTCGGCTCTGGATCAAGGGGACCTAATAGACATCTACAGAACTCTGCACCGCAAATCAACAGAATATACATTGTTCTCAGCACCACATCACATTTATTCTAAAATTGACCACATAATTGGAAGTAAAACACTCTTCAGCAAATGCAAAAGAACTGAAATCATAACAAACAGTCTCTCAGACCATAGTGCTATCAAATTAGAACTCAGGATTAAGAAACTCACTCAAAATCACACAACTACGCGGAAATTGATCAACTTGCTCCTGAATGACTACTGGGAAAATAACGAAATGAAGGCAGAAATAAATAAGTTCTTTGAAACCAATGAGAACAGAGAGACAATGGACCAGAATCTCTGGGACACAGCTAAAGTGGTGCTAAGAGGGAAATTTGTAGCACTAAATGCCCACATCAGAAAGCTGGAAAGATCTCAAATCAACACCCTAACATCACAAAATAACTAGGGAAGCAAGAGCAAACAAATTCAAAAGCTACCAGAAGACAAAAAGTAATTAAGATCAGAGCAGAACTGAAGGAGATAGAGACACGAAAGTCCCTTCAAAAAAACCAATGAATCCAGGAGCTCTTTTTATGAAAAAATTTAAAAAAATAGATAGACCACTAGCTAGACAAATAAAGAATAAAAGACAGAAGAATCAAATAGACACAATAAAAAATGAGAAAGGGGATATCACCACTGACCCTACAGAAATACAAACTACTATCAGAGAATGTTATAAACACCTCTACGCAAATAAACTAGAAAATCTAGAAGAAATAGATAAATTCCTGGATACGTACATCCTCCCAAGACTAAACCAAGAAGAAGTTGAATCTCTGAATAGGCCAATAACAAGTACTGAAATTGAGGCAGTAATCAATAGCCTACCAACCAAAAAAAAAAAAAAAAACAAAAAACAAAAAACAAAAAACAAAAAACTAGGACCAGATGGAGTCACAGCCAAATTCTACCAGAGGTACAAAGAGGAGCTGGTACCATTCATTCTGAAGCCATTCCAAATAATCAAAGAAGAGGGACTCCTCCCTAACTGACTTTATGTGGCCAGCATCATTCTGATACCAAAACCTGACAGAGACACAACAAAATAGAAAACTTCAGGCCAATATCCCTGATGAACATCAATGCAAAAATCCTCTATAAAATACTAGCAAACTGAATCCAGCAGCACATCAAAAAGCTTATCCACCATGATCAAGTCATCTTCATCCCTGGGATGGAAGGTTGGTTCAACACACACAAATCGATAAACTTAATCCATCACATAAACAGAACCAATAACAAAAAACACAGGATTATCTCAATAGATACAGAAAAGGTCTTCAACAAAATTCAACGGCCCTTCATGCTAAAAACTCTCAATACACTAGGAATTGATGGAACATATCTCAAAATAATAAGAGCTATTTATGACAAACTCATAGCCAATATCATACTGAATGGGCAAAAACTGGAAGCATTCCCTTTGAAAACTGGCACAAGACAAGGATGCCCTCTCTCACCACTCATATTCAATATAGTATTGGAAGTTCTGGCCAGGGCAATCAGGCAAAAGTAAGAAATAAAGGGTATTCAGATAGGAAGAGAGGAAGTCAAATTGTCTCTGTTTGCAGATGACATGATTGTATATTTAGAAAACCCCATCGTCTCAGCCCAAAACACCTTAAGCTGATAAGCAATGACAGCAAAATCTCAGGATACAAAATCAGTGTGCTAAAATAACAAGCATTCCTATACACCAATAATAGACAAGCAGAGAGCCAAATCATGAATGAAGTTCCACTTCCAATTGCTAGAAAGAGAATAAAATACCTAGGAATACAACTTACAAGGGACATGAAAGACCTCTTCAAGGAGAACCACGAACCACTGCTCAAGGAAATACGAGAGGACACAAACAAATGTAAAAATATTCCATGCTCAGGGATAGGAAGAATCAATATCATCAAAGTGGCCATACTGCTCAAAGTAATTTAGAGATTCAATGCTATTTCTTTCAAGCTACCATTGACTTTCCTTGCAGAATTACAAAAATCTACTTTAAATTTCATATGGAACCAAAAAAGAGCCCGTATAGCCAAGATACTCCTAAGCAAAAAGAACAAAGCAGGAGGCATCACGCTACCTGACTTCAAACTATACAAGGCTGCAATAACAAAAACAGCATGGTACTGGTACCAAAACAGATACATAGACCAATGGAACAGAACAGAGACTTCAGAAATAACTCCACAAATCTACAACCATCTGATCTTCCACTAAGCTGACAAAAGCAAACAATGGGGAAAACATTCTTTATTTAATAAATGGTGCTGGGAAAACTGGCTAGCTATATGCAGAATACTGAAACTGGACCCCTTCCTTACACCTTATACAAAAATTAACCCAAGATAGATTAAAGACTTAAATGTAAAACCCAAAACCATAAAAAGCCTAGAAGGAAACCTAGGCAATATCATTCAGGACATAGGCATGGGCAAAGACTTCATGACTAAAACATCAAATGCCATGGCAACAAAAGCCAAAATTGACAAATGGGATCTAATTAAACTAAAGGGCTTCTGCACAGCTAAAATAACTAGCATCAGAGTGAACAGGCCACCTACAGAATGGGAGAAAAATTTTGCTATCTACCCATCTGACAAAGATCTAATATCCAGAATCTACAAGGAACTTAAATTTACAAGAAAAAAACAAACAACACCATCAAAAAGTGGGTGAAGGATATGAACAGACACTTCTCAAAAGAAGACATTTATGCAGCCAAGAAAAATATGAAAAAAGCTCATTATCACTGATCATTAGAGAAATGCAAATCAAAGTCACAATGAGATACCATGTAATGCCAGTCAGAATGGCGATTATTAAAAACTCAGGAAACAATAGATGCCAATGAAGCTGGGGAGAGATAGGAACACTTTACATTGTTGGTGAGAGTGTAAATTAGTTCAACCATTGTGGAAGACAGTGTGGCGATTCCTCAAGGATCTAGAACCAGAAATACCATTTGACCCAGCAATTCCATTACTGGGCATATACCCAAAGGATTATAATTCATTCTACTATAAAGACACATGCACATGTATGTTTATTGCAGCACTATTACAATAGCAAAGACTTGGAACCAACCCAAATGCCCTGCAGTGATAGACTGGATAAAGAAAATGTGGCACATATACATCATGGAATGCTATGCAGCCATAAAAAAGAATGAGATCATGTCCTTTGCAGGGAGATGGATGAAGATGGAAGCCATAATTCCCAGCAAACTAACACAGGAGCAGAAAACCAAACACTGCATGTTTTCACTCATTAGTGGGAGTTGAACAATGAGAATACATGGACACAGGGAGGGGAACAACACACACCACAGCCTGTTGGGAGGTGGAGGGAAAGGTTGGGAGAGCATTAGGACAAATACCTAATGCATGAAGGGCTTAAAAACTAGACGATGGGTTGATAGATGCAGCAAACCACCATGGCACATGTATACCTATGTAACAAACCTGCACATTCTGCACATGTATCCCAGAACTTTAAGTAAAGAAAGAAAAAAAAAAGAGAGAGCAACAGTAAATTTTAACTCTGTTTCTTACCAGCTGGGGAAACATATATATGAAAATTCTTTAATCCTTAGTTTTCTCATCTGTAACGTTAATATTAGAATCTTTACTACACTTAGTTGTTTGGAGAATAAGATTTTATACAGTAATTGCTGATAGTTGGTGACCCATGCATTTGCTCCTTTTATTTACTCATTTTTTTAAGCAATTGAGGCTATTCAATAATGCAGTGGGAGGTACTGATAACCATTTCCCATTCCACATTACTGGAGGTACATGGGCAGAGGGTGGATGGCTCAACAACAGGCACTGTAGTGCCAGCTCAAACCTCAGTTGATAGATGAAATTCAGGACCCTCCAACACTACAATTCTATGAAATTAGGATAATTAGGAATAATAGATTCTAATATGATGAATGATAAAACCAGGATTCAAGGTGGCCTCAACAGTTTTACTCAGGTGTTAATACATGATAAACAGAAAGAAATATAAAGTTTTGCCTTTGAATTAGAAATAATTCAAAAATAGCTATAATAATAACACAGTCTCGCTTATATAGAATGGAGGGAATATGGTTTGGTCATCATGCATTGTAGAAAACATGTTAGAATGTTTTGTCCATCACCTGCTTAGTATGTGACTGGATTTCTAAAACAAATAGATAAACAACAGCAAAATGACCTTGACTAATCTAGGCTGCATTGCACTTTTAGAGATTTAGTATCTAGGCCAGGGAACTTATTGTCCCATTATAATAACACATACATCTTTACTGGGATTTTCTTCTAAAGTCAACACATAGGTGAAAATTTCACATAGTCAAAAGTAACTTAAAAATCCTTCTATCAAACACAAGGAACAGTATACATGATTTGAGGTATGCAACTATGTTTCCTAACTCTTAGGTACAACAGAATTTGAGCACTACAGGGCTAAATTATACCCCAAATAAAAGTCTAACCATTTTACCTTAAAAAAATAACAAATCCCTGATGGAAAATGAGAAATGGATAAAGGAATTCAAGAGTATTTTTATTTGCCTTCAGGGTTTACTTGATTTTTTAAAAATCATTAATCCTTTATAATTTAAACATAGGTTATAGTACAGATTATGTGAGATAATATATATTGATCTTAACTAAGCTTTTAATTTTAAAAGGAAAATTGACAAATTAAATATTGGTGACCAGGATTATGATGGATTGGAGATCACGCCATAAAGCAGGATTCCACCAACTGTATCTATGGCCTCTGGGCCACTTACGATCCACAGCCTGTTTTTGTACAACTACCAGTGAAAATGGTTTACATAGTATTACAGGCTGTAGAAATTTTTTGAAAAGAAGAACGTGTGGTCTGCAAAGCCTAAACTAGGATTGTACCTGCAGAGGAGACAGCTTCTCTCTCCCATGTCTGGTTTATGTCGCCACTCTTTGACATGCCTTATAATCATCCTTCTCCAGTATGTCCAGTGTCACCCCTTGCTCTTGAAAGACCAAATGCTCTGAAGTTCTTCACCCAGATTGTGCTGTTTCACTCCTCTCAGTCTTTGCTGGTGCTATTGCCCAGTAAAATTCATCAGCCTTTGACATTTCAGCTTTCCCCAGAACTCCTCACTGAATCCTCCTCCTCCTTTGTGCTCAATAGTGCACATTCTAACATTCTTCATTTTTAACAGACTGGACCTAACTGAATGCATCTGCTTCTTTATGGAATCCGGAATCCAGATGTAGACTCCTTTAAAACAGCCATAAGTTACTCATTTGTCTCTTTAGCACCTAACTCTGTACCTGGTACTGGTAGGCTCTTAGTAAATGTTTTCTAGAGTAAATATATTTAACTGTTAGCAGAGCTGCTGGTGCAGGAGGGAGTAAGCTGCTTTGGGAAGATTTTAGATAGCAAAACTGAGAAAAAAGAGGGGAAGTTACAGTTAGGAATAAAGTGACTTGTCCAAACTGTCACAGAGAGCCAGGAATAGATAAAAGAATAGATTTCAGCATTAAGAAAACCAGTGGTGGCAGACGCCTGTAATCCCAGCTATTCTGGAGGCTGAGGCAGGAGAATCACTTGAACTCAGGAGGCAGAGGTTGCAGTGAGCCAAGATCGCGCCACGGCAATCCAGCCTGCGTGACAGAGTTAGACTTCGTCACAACAACAACAACACAAGAAAATCAGAGTTTGAATGCTGTCAACATGTCTTAATTTTACTCTAATAATTTAAA
The DNA here is from genome assembly GCF_028885655.2 of Pongo abelii. NCBI lineage: Eukaryota > Metazoa > Chordata > Mammalia > Primates > Hominidae > Pongo > Pongo abelii. Next base: position 82,195,066 of record NC_071994.2, read on the forward strand.
TGAAAGAATTCACCTTTAAAGCTAGTGTTTACATCTCTATCCTGGAGATATTAATACCTGCTTCACAGGGTCATCAGGAAGGTTAAGACCATGTGTGCTAGAAAGGTCAACACAATGTCTTGCACATGGTAGGCGATCCATATCCTTTTGCCCCTCCCTAATTTCTCATGCCCCTCCAGCTCCTCTCCAATGCCACATCTCTTCTTACTGCACCTGAAAAAAGCAAGTGAATTACAACTAAACTGCTGTAAACATTTCATCAAAGTTTCCACCTCACTTAATATACCACCCCTAGAAGATAAATGCTAGGGTTCTGTCAACAAAGGCAGACTATGCATCCAGAGAAGACAGTTCATAGTAATTTTGTCAGCAAAATTGTAACAATAAAGGCCCAAACAACACTTCATCTCTCTGTCAGTTGTCTTGAAAGGGCAGATTACTTTTTCTTCAATCTTGGCACATCCAATTAAGGTAGACTTACAAGCCAGGCAGGTGTAAAGTGCAAGCCAGCACTTGTTCACATTAGCAATTATCAATGGAAAACTACATGAATGCAAAGTCTTGGCACTGCTGTTGCCCTGGCAACCATTAGCCTGTGAAAGCAAGGCAGACACTAACATGACAGCTTGACATCGTTGCCCAGAAAAAAGATGGCTTCTCTTTCTCCATTTTCCCCGGTTATTTTTGTGTTTGTCATTGTAACCCCCAAAAGACAACAATTCTTACCTACTTTATACTCGGGAAGCTATCCAAGTCTAAAATTGATAATTACATGTCTCCGATGAATGGGTATTGAACACCTACTATGTGCCAGACACTGTGCAAGGTATGTAATTTTCAATCTAGAAGAGTAACATCATTTTCATGTCCTCTCTTCCTTCTTTTCTTGCTTCTTTTTTCCTTCTTTCCTTACTTGCTTCCTTCATCCATTGACTCAACAAGCATTATTAAGGAATTTTTGTATGCAAGGCACTGTACGTGACACAGCTGATTCAGAGATAAATAGTCCTTGTCTTTACAAAGTTTTCAGTCACATTGATAAGCCATAAGAACACAAGAACCATAGATAAAAACAAATGTGCTCATAAGAAAGGTTAAAAATAACATAAGGATGTTGTGAAGCCAAAATAAGAAAGTGTTTCAGAGATTCAAAAAGGCAGAAATAGAAAAGCAAAATAAAAATGTGAGGTATTATATTTATAGCTCACATTGCTAGTTCATTCTTTTATTAATTCATCCATTTATTTCTACATTTGTTTTTGAATAAGGTAGAAAAACAATTATTCAACAAAGAATAATTTCCACTGGCTTTTGGGTGGAAATTAATCTTTACTGAATTTATTTTACCTTACCTCTTCCAAAAATAAATGTAGAAGTAAATGGATGAATGGATAAAAGAATGAACTAGCTATGTGAAATCTGTACCACAAAAACCTATGACAAAAGTTTATCTACATAAGAAACCCTGAACTTAAAATAAAAATTATTTTTTTAGAAAAATAATAATTTTGGAAAGAAAGAGAGGATAAAAATTAAATAAAGAGTGGCTAAGGATAGGCTGGGGAAGAAATTAACATTTACTAAACCCAACAACAAACCAGACAGTATATCTGTTCTCATTTGACTTTCACAAGACTTAGGAAGACAATTTTGTCCACTTTTTTCTCCTTCTCTACCTCCTCCTCATTTTTCTCCCTTTCCTCTTCCTTTGCCTCCTTCTTATTATGAATAATTTTACTTTATAGGTTATCAGATTGAAAAAATTTTGTCTCAGTGAAGCTAAGTCAGTTGGAATCAACAATGCCTATATTCAACCAAATGTCTGACTTCAGAGCCTGTGTTTCTATGCCATGAGGGAGAGAGAGAATGCAAATTTATGAAACATAGAAAGAAATGTACCAAAAGCAAGGTGCTTGAGAAAAAGACAGTAATAATCAGTGGCACTCAGGCATATTTATTTCCTTTGTAAGGTCTTGATTCTGGAATATTTTACCTTTAATTTAGCAGAGGCTCTGACAACCAAAAAACACCAATTGCCTCTTGACACTGTTGTTAGTTCAGTAACAATCCCCCTAGAAAAAGCTTTCAAAGAGACTCAGCAATGAAAGGAAAAGTAAAATCAGTGAAAAGAAAAGAATTATTTTAAATAGGGTTGCATGGTAGTTAGACACATGGTATGCTGAAACTTCTCATGGTGACACTGTGAAGGAAGCAATGCAGGAACGGGCACAGTGCTTGTTTTATAAGAAACTAGGCTCAGGTAGGCTAACTGACTTGTCTATGCTCACATGTCTCTTACTGGGTTAAAATCACCATGCCCTTCTCTTGTTATGTGTATTGGCAAAGAGGAATTTGCGAATAAACTTTTATTTCAGAAAATGTGGTTTTGCATCCTTGACAACGAATACTATGGGCTCAGAATTAGTATTCTGGGACCTTGCTGCTCAAGGTGTGATCCAAATACTAGCAGCATCAGCATCACCTAGGATCTTATTTGAAATGTAGATTCTCAGAATCTGCATTTTAACAAAATCTCAGGTGATCTGTACATTTATTAAAGTTTGAGAAGCCCTGAGAAGAAGTGCCGTATTATTAATAAAAAAAAAAAAAAAAAGATGAGCTTTGGGGCTACGTCTGCCTGGGGTTTATATTCAGTACAAATATATGAGCCATGGGCATAGCTTGGACAGTTAAGAAAGAAAAGGAAAGCATTCAGGAAGAAACAGCAGCATGGGTGAAAGTGCAGAGGCATGACTGGGCTGGGCATGTACCAGGGACAGCAAGTGTCTTTATGTGGCTGAAATGTAACGACAGGCTAGAGATAGGACTCAGGTGCCAGGATGAGTATTCAACTGTTATTCTGCGGTCAGTGGGCAACAATTGATGCCCAATATCACAACCAGAACAAAAACAGTAATTCTTTTGTATATTATTTTAGAGTTTCACTGTATCTGGCACATAGGTACTCAATAAATACCTGCTGACTTCCTGAAACACGATAAAACATTTTCATGCCATCATATCATGGGGTGTTCCTAACAACTCTGAGACATAAAACAATCAAAAACCAACAACAAACATAAATTGTGTTCTACATTTTTATTATTGCCATCTTCCTCCATTTAATAGAAAGTGGAAATTCAGATGAGGAAATGATTTCCATATAGTGATACTGCTAGTAATTGCTTAATTCAGATCTCAAATTCAAATTTTTTGACTCCAAAACATATGCTCTTTTTCCTCAATAAGGCCTCAATTATTTGGCTTCCTGCTTTTGTAAGTTCTCAACTGAGACCTCATACTGGGAACTAAGGAAGCACAGAGAATGAGGTAATTAAAAGATGCCTAGTGTGTCACGGTATCCAGTCTTTTCCTTAGCAGAAGTCTACCACGAAGCTCTCAGTGTCATCAATCTTCATTGTCTCCCAAAGGCAGGCTAGTGTCCTCTGCTGTTTGGAGCCAACAAGCTTCCTTTCCACACTTTGTTCTGCTGTCATGGTGGGCATCATGCCTCCTGATAATTCAAGAACCAGTTTCCTTTCCCCAGTTCTAACTAATACTTATTGTATTGCTTTTGCACTCAGAGAGAATGGCATATATTACATTTGCAGAACTTAAAACAATTCAACCTATAGAGGGGAAAAACTATTAAAGCAAATAACTTGGCAACCAAAGATTTAATATATTAATATAAGGCCATATGTCATCTTTCCAAGACTATTTCTGATTACTGATGATTGGAAATTGCCTCCATCAAGTTTATAAGTAGTGCACGAAAAAAAAAAAAGAATTCTTAGGATGGGAAACAATTGTTTTAGGAGACCGTCTGGGGTCATGAAAGAGTTAGACTTGGGAATCAAACTAAAATAAATCCTGGTTCTGGCATTAATGCCAACCCACTCCCATGAACTGACTAGTTAATGCTTACCAGACACTTACAATGTGCCAGAGAAAGTAAGTGCTCTCCATAGGTATTATTTTATTTAATCCTCACAATTACCCTGCTATTATTCCCACTTTGTTCCTGAAGATGTAAAGTCAAGAGGTTTCAGAACTTGCTCCAGTCACACAGTTGAAAAGAGGTAGAATACTTTTTCCAACCAGTCCTGTCGAACTCTGGAGTAACAACCAGGACCCACTCACTTGCCCATTACATTATATGGTTCCTATGTGACCTCTGACTTCCAAACAGTTTCTAGACCTCTCAAACACGTGGTTACCCCAATTTTAAAAAACCAAAACGATAATAAATATATGCAAAGATCAATAGCTAATGCATATAAAATTGCCAGAGGAATGCATGGCACACAGTAAACACTCAATAAATACCAATATTCATGTCTTTCTTCTTCCCTTAGAAATCCTAGGAGGAAAAAGAAATACATGTCATCTAAATATTATCTTTGTAAGACTTGAAATGGTTTTGATCACAAATAACATCATTTTTACTGCAGCTAATCAATCACATCTTGAGTTCCCATACCAGCTTTGTAGGCAGCTCTGATGGGACCGTGGGATCTGTTTCAGAACACAGAAGCTTTCTCTTTTTTTTTTTTTTTTTTTCCAGAGTTGGAGTCAATAGTGGTTAGTACTTGAAAGTCTTTGTGGTGCCACATGCCTGCTAAGTGACACCAAATATACTAGCGACAGGCTTGGCAAAGCAACTTTGATTTGGAGTGCCTCTGATGTTTATTCTTGGCTCTAGATTTGGGTAATCTGTGGCAAAGGTTTCTGTTTCTTCATGACCCTTTTCCCTTCAATTTACTTCACTTTGGGAGGGAGATGAACCTCTGCCAGAGGTTTTTTGATTTTCAGCAGTAAAATGGAAGGAACACCACCTATTTTTCAGCTTTGCTGTGAGAAGCTAATGAGATAAATGCCATCACAGGCTTAATTCATTGTAGGTGGTAACTAGTTCTTAGTTTCTGTTTTCAAAGGTTTTGAGTCATAAGAGGGCTGCAAGCCAGCTTTTTCTTTGCCTCTGGAAAAGTTTAGCAAATGATCATTTCAAATAAAATATTATATAAATTATTTTCTTGAGAATGCATTTTCTTCCATGCAAATGAAGAGGTCCAAAGACAGTTTTTCTATTTGAATATAAGTGCTTGTAGATGAATTGATGGCAAACTCATTTTCAGAAAGTTCATGAAAGATTCTTATAAGGGCCAGAGTTCATAAATAGAATTCAATGGGAAGGAGAGAGTCAAGCAGTGAGAAGCATTAAGTCCAGAGAAGATGTATCAGGGATTTGTTTGCTATCATTAAATAAATGGGCAGTTATTCTTAGGAGAAGCCAAATTTGGAATGCAGTTCTCTAAAGTAGGTACATGTAGAGAGAAATGGGACAACCAAACTTGACAGGGTCCTAGGGAATGAGACAAGATGAAAAGATGCTCTGAGTAATATGATCATATCCTAACATAACAGGAAAGATCAAAGACCATGTACTCCTGAAATTCAGCTGTGACCTACTAGGAAATAGAACATTTTAAGATGTTTGGCTAAACCCCAGCTATGGTATTTCAGAACTATATGACCTCTTCATCACCATGGAACTCAGTTTATTTTTCATTTATTAAATGGGGATAATGCCTAATATGACATTTTATTTGGCACTTATGGTGATTTTTCAAGAATTTTTCAGGTATGATTTTAATGACTTCTCTATAACGAATTTTTGAGATAGCTGTTTCTATGTCAATATTTTATATGAGGAAACAAGCTTAGACATTTAATCAAGTGTATTAGGCCATTCTTGCATGGCTATAAAGATACCTGAAAATGTGGAAGTGACTTTGGAACTGGGTAACGAGCAGAGGTTAGAAAAGTTTGGAGGGCTCAGAAGAAGACAGGATGATGCAGGAAAGTTTGAAATGTCTTAGAGACTGGTTAAATGGTTTTGATCAAAATTCTGATAGTAATATGGACAGTGAAGTCTAGGCTGTTGATGTTTCAGATGGAAATGAGGAACTTATTAAGAACTGAAGCAAAGGTCACGCACGTTATGCCTTAGCAAAGAACTTGGTTGCTTTCTGTGCATGCCCTAGAGATCTATGGAAGTGTGAAATTAAGAGTAATAATTTAGGGTATGTGGCCAAAGAAATTTCTGAGCAGCGAAGTGTTCAAGATGTGGCCTGGCTGCTTCCTACAGTAGATGTGAGAGCAAAAACATGACTTAAGGCTGGAACTTACATTTAAAAGGGAAGCAGAGTGTAAAAGTTTGAAAAATTTGCAGGCTGACTATGTGGCAAAGAAAGAAAAGTCTTTTTCAGGAGAGGAATTCAAGCAGGCTATGGAACAATTTGCTGGAGATATTTGCATAACTACAAAGAAGCCAGGTGTTAATAGTCAACACAATGGAAAAAAATACCTCAAAGACATTTCAGGGATTGAAAAAGCAGCCTTTTCCATCACAGGCCCTGAGACCTAGCAGGATGGAATGGTTTCCTGGGCTGGGCCCAGGGCTGTGCCTGAGGACACTGCTTCCTGCATTCCAGCTGCTCTGGCCCCAGTCTCAGCTCAAAGTGCCCCAGATACAGCTCCAGCTGCTGCTTCAGAAGGTGCAAGCCGTAAGCCTTGGCAATTTTTATGTGGTGTTAAGCCTACAGGTACACAGAGTGCAAGAGTTGTGGGGGCTTGGCAACCTCTCCACAGATTTCAGATGATGTATGGGAAAGCCTGGGTATCCAGGCAGAAGACTGCTGGGGGGGGCAGAGCCCTCACAAAGAACCTCTACTAGAGCAGTGCTAAGTGGAAATGTGGAGTTGGAAGTCTCACACAGAAGCCCCACTGGGGTACTGCCTAGTGGAGCTGTGGGATGGGGCTCTCCATTCTCTAGACCCCAGAATGGTAGATCCACTGGTAGCTTGCACTCTCAGCATGAAAAAGCCACAGGCACTCAACCCCAGCCATATGAAAGTATCCTTGGGAGCTTAATCCTGCAAAGCCACAGGGATACAGCTACCTAAAGCCTTGCAAGAACTGGAAGTTTTCCCATACACCCCATTCAGCATTATGCCTTGGATGTGGGACATGGAGTCAAGGGAGGTTATTTTGGATATTTACGGTTTAATGACTGCCTGCTGAGTTTCAAACTTGCATGGAATCTGTAGCCCCTTTCTTTGGCTGTTTTCTCACTTTAGAATGGAAATATTTATTGAATGTTTACATCCCCTTTGTCTATTGGAAGTAAATAACTCATTTTTTATTTTACAGGCTCATAAGTGGAAGAGACTTGCTTTGTCTCAGATGAACTTCAGACTTGGACTTTTGAGTTAACACTGGAATAAATTAAGACTTTGAGGGAATGATGGGGAAGGCATGACTGTATTTTGCAATGTGACAAGAACATGAGATCTGAGAAGCCAGGGGCAGAATAATATAGTTTGAATACATGTCCCCACCAAATCTCATGTGGAATTGTAATCCCCAATGTTTGAGGTGGGGCCTGGTGGGAGGTGTTTGGGTCATGGAGGTGAATCCCTCATGGCTTAGTGCTGTCCTCATGATAGTGAATGACTTCTTGGGAAATCTTATGTTTTAAAAATATGTGGCACCTCCTCCCCAACTCTGCCTCTTGCTCCCTCTCTTACTATGTGATGTAACTGTTCCTGCTTCACCTTCTGCCATGAATAAAAGTTCCCTGAGGCCTTCCCAGGAGCTAAGCAGATGCTGGCACCATGCTTCCTATACATACTGCAAAAGCATGAGTCAATTAAACCTCTTTTATTTATAGATACATATTTATAGGAATTTCATTATAGTAATGCAAGAATGACCAAATACATCAAGTAACTTTTGAATCTCTAGAGTTAACAGGTGGCACAGTCTAGACTAACACCACAGATTTGTGTGATTCTAAAACTGGTCCTCTTCATACTATGTGACACTAAGCCACTCAGAGAGATGCATAAGATAGGGAGCATGGAAGCGAGTGGCAGCATGTCTAGCACATAACTGACACTCAAAAATTCTTGCTAAATCTTAGACTTGAATGACAAAGAACAACCAATCTTGTATTACACATCATATATAATTGATTTTAAAGTGACAGAAGAGGTGGTTTGGTAAGCATACTATGTATTATGAATAAAAAGTAGTCACTATGAGGGATTGCTCTTGTTTAAGGTATTTCTAAACTCTCCCTGGTGAATCAAAGTTGTAGTTTGAAATGCAGACCAGTACTTATTTACATTGTACATGTCTTATTTATAATATATTTATATTATTTATAACATAACATAAAAATAAAAATTTGTTATTGTTATTTAACTAATTTACTCCAATTGTTACTTTTTAGAAGGGAGCTTGGAAGTTTAAAATGGCCATTTTGGGAATTAAGGTGGATAACTTAAGGGTGGGTTGTGGAGTGAATGGAGAGAGTGAGGGAAGGAGCAGCTCAAATAAAAACATCCATATACCATAAAATTCTGCTCTACTGTTGCCAAAGATGCTGTTTTATGTATTAGATTTCTTCTTCAAACTTTGACATCAAAAAGCTTCTCCTTTTAAGAAGACATTTAAAGGCCATTTGTGTAGCAAAAACAAACAAACAAACTTGGGCTTATGTATTAGGAAGGTCTGGAAATGAAACCCATCTTCACCTCCACACTGAGTTGTGTGAGCTTGCTTGCCCTCTGGGTCAATTACTGTCAAGGGGGACAGCAGTTTTTTCCTTTTTGAACTTTTCTTGTGAATGTTAAATGAGGTGATGGACATGAAAGCACCCCTAACACAGTGTCTGCATGGTAATGACACAAACGATATCTACACCCTGACTTTTTCTTAGGTTTCCTGATTCTTGCTTATAAAAACAATGGCTCAGAGGTTCTAACAGATGTTATGACCTTTCTACCACTCTGCTTCTTTTTGTGATATGAATCACTCATCATTTTGGAACATAATTTAATTTTAAAAGTATGATAGTGTGAGCAATTGAGACCCAGTTGAATGCATTGAATCAGAAAAAGGTCATGTTAACACATAAACATTGAAAAGAATGATAATTAGGCAGGGAAAATAGCAAAACATATTAAAAAGGCAAGGAACAATTTTTAAATGTTAACATCCCAATTTAGTAGTATTTACACTGTATTTAATAGTTGTATTTCAAGCCAGAATTCTGGTGCAAAAAGGAAGAAAAGGATCTACTCAGCAGCAGCTCCAGAAACACACACATGTGCGCACACACAATCATACGTGCATAGGTACACAAATGAGTGGCTGCTATTTTAAGATGTGGTTATTACTAATTATTTTCACACTCCTCAGAACCATTTACACAATAAATGTCTAACAAGTTAAAAAAAAAAATCAGCACCGAGAAGAAAACAGGATACCATAATAGGCAGGATTTAATTTGGTGTTTGACAAATCTCAGAAGTTCAGCAATCTGATCTAGATGTGTATATGAAGCCCTTCATTCTGAAAAAGATATCTTTGGAAAACAAGTTTAAAGCATGGGCTTTGGTGTCAACATACAGGGCTTTGAATCTATTGTTTGTTGGCTGTGCAAGTGATTTAACCCCTCTGAGCCTATGTCTTCTCATCTGCAAAATGGGAATGAAATTAACATGAGTCATACAGAGTAGCTCAAGTTAATATAGCCACAAGCATAACACGTGACACATAGTAATCAATTATAAATTTTATTTCTCTTCTCCTAGCTCCTTTTCTGAGGTGCCAGGAAGTACTCATTTCATCAGGCATATTGACTAATCCTTTTAAGTATCATGCTTAGTGAGTAATATTCATGTTTGATGTTATATAATTTTTATATAATACATGTTTAAGTTGCAAAACAGTTCCATAATTATTATCTAAATCGGGCTTCACCAAGATTCTATGATTTTGCCAGTACCAATGATGGTGCCAATACCAACTGATGATGATGCCAATACCGATGGGGCAAAAAAACAAAGGCACAGGATACAAATTAGAGTTCATCTATAACTAGACCCTAAGTCTTCCAGTTCTTAGAAACAGAGTGTTTTGCTTTTAGACACAACAAAGTAACTAGTACTAAACTTGCCTTCCCACTGAAACTCAAAAACAAAAACTACACAACTTAACAAAATCTATGAAGAAAATGTTTTAGACACTGAAAAATAGGCAATGAAGGACAGTATTCCTTGAGAGATGATCACCAAATCATCATGAGCTAAATATTTGCACCAGCTTTCTGCTTATGGCCATTTTCTGGACTGCAGTACAGCAAAGTAGAGCATTGCTAAAGAGGCGAAAATTAGATTTGGGGCTACTGATGTGGATGATATTTGAGAGACAGAGTGCTAGAGAAAATGCAAGTGTTCAGAGGGTGACCATAAAAGTATGAGGGAGAGTTTTTCATGGGGCTATTATCAAGTGTTAGGCTAGTCACAATCAAGAAAAGTGTACAGTAAGCCTTGAAGAGAGCAGCTGCCACAAGGCTGAGCACTAAGCAGAAGTACTAATGATTGCATAGGACAGTGGATGTTCAAGTTTTGTCCTATCCAGAGTGTAAGGATCTTGCTGAGGACATCCGGCATCCAGTTAAGACCCCAAATATGCAGAAGCAAGGAAAAATATAGAGTAAAAATGAACAAAAACAATAATAATAGATCAATTAACTAAGCCAAAATTCAGTTCCTTGCGAACATTAAAAAAACAAACAAACAAAAAAAAAACAGATAATCCCCAAGCAAGATTGTCAAGAAAAAATACTGTAAAGTAAGTCTGTGAGTCAGTTTTATCCTTCCTAATCTTTCAACTACACTATTCTCTCTCATTAATAGGGATGGGGACCTAGAGGCAGTCCCTTCCTTTACAGCTTATGACTTCCCTTTTCCAATAGACTAATAGTTTCTAAATTAGAAAAAGTACCAATAAAGCCACATATTTCTATGGCATTGTACATCTTAAAACATACCCTTCTATGTCATCTTTTCTCATATAACTCATATAACTCCTATGGAAAAGGCAAAGCAGGTTTCCATGAAACAAAGTTAGTAGAAGCTCAGAGCATGGCCAAGTTCACACAGCTAGGAAGTAACTGAGGCAAAACAAGAGCCAATATTTTAACTCTAGTCCTGTTTTCATATTGAAAACAAAAAAACCAGAAAGGTTTTTAGTTCTAAGGACTTTTTCCCACCGTCTATCAAGAATCATACTTGGCCAAGAATGATTCCGTTTCCTTGATGTTAATTTGTTTAATACTAAGGGAAGAAAATTTTCATTATTATTATTATTATTTTATTTTTTATTTTTTCTCGCTCTGTCAGTCAGGCTGGAGTGCAGTGGTGAGATCTTGGCTTACTGCAAGCTCCAACCCCCAGGTTCACGCCATTCTCCTGCCTCAGCCTCCCCAGTAGCTGGGACTACAGGCACCCGCCACCATGACTGGATAATTTTTTTTTTTTGTATTTTTAGTACAGATGGGGTTTCACAATGTTAGCCAGGATGGTCTCCATCTCCTGACGCTGTGATCTGCCCAACTCAGCCTCCCAAAGTGCTGGGATTACAGGCATGAGCCACTGCACCTGGCCTTCTTCATTATTATAAACAGTCAACATGCACCAACAAACAAGACCCTATGTCTCAGCCAGATTGCAAGTTCTTTTCTTCTCATTGTCTTTTTAGTTTCAAATTAAATAGAACATAGTGGTAAACTTTACGGGTTGGCTTAACAACTAAAATGAAATGTAAACATATATGAAATCCTAAAGAAAATTAAGATTCCATCTAAATTCATCTCTTTATTTCAGTGAGCTCATTAGTCAACAAGAAATGAATGAAACTGTAACAAGGTAACATGAGTCACTAACAAAATAACATATCAATCATTTTTAATTAGCATACTTTTATAATCTAAAATAGTTTTCTTTCCATTTTAAAGAAGTCCTTTCAGCTGCTTTTTAATTTTTGTTCTGAATTCAAAAGATAAGAATCCTAATTACAGTTTGTTTTTTAGTTTAGCTTTTTTTTTTTCCTGTTTTAAGAGTGAGGAAAATGAAGAAAGGAGAATCATACTGCTGCCTGAAGACAGACTCACAGCACAAAGGTTAGAGTTCTGTAGTTATCATTCCCAGAAGACTTTAGCTCTTCTAGATGGTATCACACGCTCATCATCTTCACTTCCCCCTTTCTTTAGCTTTCTTTTCAAAACACATGCTGGAGCCAGATTGCTTGGATTCAAATCCTTACCAGGTGCATGACCTTGGACAAATGATTTAACCTATCAGAGCTTCAGTTTCCTCATTTGTAAAACAGGGTGGTTGTAGAGTGTATGGCTCTACAAGTGTTTGCTATTGGTATTATTATTACCCAGTTTCTTCGCAGTTGTCCCCTCCTCTCCATTCCTTGATACCACCTAAATTCAGAGAAGCCACTGGCAAAATTTTTAAGACCTTGGGTTTTGGCATCAGGAAATTTAGGTTTGAACTGTGGCCACACCACTCATCTGCCGTATGATTTTTAGCAATTTACTCTACTTTTCTGAACTTCAATTTCATTATCTTTAAATTGAGGATAATATTTGCTTCCATCTCTGAGGGATGTTCTTCCATTTTTCCCAGGCTATTCTTTCCCTGACTATACCTTAATTCTATGCACTCACTCAGCTGCCCTGATTCAAAAGCTAACTCCAGTCTGCAATTGTCTCAACTTGCCCCTTTTGCAAATAATCACAGCCCAATTTCAGTGCATTTCTTCTCTTTTTATCTTGGATTATGGCTGTTTATAAAGATCACATGTCTTTCCTCTTAGTCTACAAGCTGCGGAAAGGAACAACTCAAGTCGTACTATCCTCACTCAATTCTTGATTGTTAACCAAATGCATTTGGCTTCAAAAGATATGGGCTCCAATGGAGAAGCTTATGAGTACTGCCATAGAAATGAATTGACCATAAGGTAATTCCCAAAATGAAGGGATGCAACACTACACCTCATATCAGGGTTACATACATTACCTCCCTAACCTCTTTTCTGATCTAAACTGTATCCGATGGCAAAAACAACCTTCTAATGTTATTTCACCTAGACACTGAATTGCAAAATCCTTTCCCGTTGTTAGTATCTCCTTTGATTTTTTTTCTTCATATTTCTGCCTCCACCTTCAAATCCCTTGGGAACACTTCGCTAATTCTTTCCTGGACCTTCTCATTCACCCATCCTTTCATCTATCCATCCATCCATCCATCCATCCATTCAACCATCCAATAGAAAATGGACAAGCTGGCCAGGTGCGGTGGCTCACGCCTGTAATTCCAGCACTTTGGGAGGCCAAGGTGGGTGGATCACTCGAGGTCAGGAGTTTGAGACCAGCCAGGCCAACATGCCAAAACCCCATCTCTACTAAAAATACAAAAATTAGCTGGGTGTCGTGGTGGGTGCCTATAATCCCAGCTACTTGGGAAGTGAGGCAGGAGAATCGCTTGAACCCTGGAGGCAGAGGTTGCAGTGAGCTGAGATTATGCAACTACACACCAGTCTGGGTAACAGAGCAAGACTCCGTCTCAAAAAAAAGAAAAAAAAGAAAAAGGAAAAGGACCAGCTTAAAGGTTTTTAAAAGCAGTAGTAAGATGAATGCATATTTCTGTCCCCATTCCTAAATAAGAGAATAGTGATCTAGAACTATTCCTCCAAACGGGGTTTATGAACCAGCATCAACTAGAACTGCTTAGCAATGTAGAATCTCAGGTCCAGATCAGAGCTACTGAACCAGGATCTGTATATAATCCCCAGTGAGCATATGGCACATATGCACATTACAGTCTCAGAAGCACTTATCTAGCAATTTAAGAAACTTACTCATGGTCACAGAGCTGATCAATAATCAAACCAGAATTCCTGGGCTCCTACCTTGATGCTCTTTTCACTTCCATCCTTATTCTTCAGTTACTTCTATGGTACCCTTACCATGGCGGGATGGGGCAGGAGATTGTTGTTTCCAACCACCCATGCTTGAGTAGAGAGAACAGGCCCCTCTGGAAAGTATAGTACTGAAGATAGAATCTCTATTTTGTCCCAAAGAGTGTTGGCAAAAATATTTAGTATAGTCAGACTCTATCATATGAATCATTATTATATTTTCAAGCCATGCATTATCTCAGAAGATATTTTGTGCTAAAAACAAAACAAAAAACTATCCTTAAATAATAAAAATACAATTTTCATTTTGATAGAATTTAAATTATCCTAATGAGCAAACATTTCTTTCCAGAAGAACAACTCTAGGATGCTATGTGTGGCAGGAGAGCACAATGCCAGTACCTGGAGGGTGGCATGTCGCAACAAGATGGGCATGACAGAGGGATTGGATGGCGCTGATGAGAGAGAGGATGTTTTTGGCAAAAGAAGGTGAGGCTCTCTCAGGAGTCTCAGGATGGAACAGAAGATTTTTTTTTTAATTTATATGGATTATATTTTATGGCCCCTTTAAGTGTTTGAAAGATACTTAAGAATGGAATTCTGTTCTAAATGAGCTTCTTCACATATGTTGACACTCTAGCACTGGACCAGATCGTTTTCTCCCAAGGCATTTATTTGAACTGGAGCTAGTTCCTAAGGATGCCCATCTCCTCAATAAACCGTGTTTCCTGGTATTCATGTCCCCATATAGTTCCCTACTTTTAAATCTAAGCTGGCTCTATGACTGATCTTTGGTTAATAGCCTCTCAGAGGAGTCATGCTCTGTGAATTCTAAGGCTAGAGTGTAAGAAGGCTTAGCTTCATCCATGACTTTTTTGAAATGCTTCTTCTTATAAAGCTTTATACAACCTATATTCAGTCCTTAACAAATCCTTATGAATTAGTTAATCAGGTGTGAAACAGACAATGTCCTAGAAATAATGTATACAATGAGAAACAAAAAATTAAGATTGCTGCCCTCAGAGAGCTCACAACTGACTCCATCTATACCACCTATGCTAGGCATCCTTATTTCCTTCCCTATTTTATTGTTTCTTCTAGGTTTAGGCAGGACCTTACCAACTCATAGCTCAACCTTCACACACCCAGCCAGTGTTCTCCCTAACTCTGGACTGTTTGTAAAGGATGGTGGAGATGTAATAATTTAGAAAGAGCTCTGTAGAATTAGAAGAATTTGAACCTCTTTACCCCCAGGCCTGTGCTTAGTGGGATGTTCATTCATTAATTGCACATTTGTATGTAAGCTCACTATGTGCAAATAACTGAATTGGGATGTTAGAGGAAAAATCAGCCTTCACTTAGTGTTGTCCCTGGAACTCCCTGAGGGAATACAACAGTTCCTCAGAATGAGACCCTGCAGAGCAGTGCTTATAGTACATAGATATATATTTTTTCCACACAAAACAATTTTTCACTGCCTTTTATTTATCATACTTATCGAAATTCAATTTCACAATCACTGTTTACATGGGAAAAAATCAAGAACCATTTAAGGAAAACAAAGTAATCATTATCATTGCCAAGCCATTGATTCTAGGTATTTTTAGTAGGTAGTTATTAAGGTAGCCACCTTGTGATTTTGCTCTTTGTCTTACTTCCTGTCAACTTTGCTGACATTTCAGTCTTCAATATTTTCTCTCCCAGAGGGCAAATAGCAGAAAAGAGAGTGAAAAAACAATACTACTATGCTTTGCTACGGTTTGCCATAATCCCTTCAGATGTGTTGTGTCATTTGTTTCTTATCTGTGGTTTATTTCATTTGCCTGAAACTTCATGAGCATCTGCGTCACTGGGTGAGATGGGTGAAGCACAGACTGCTCTGCTTCAGCCCAAGATTTTGCTCCAGTAGGTCTAGAGTGGAGCCAAAAATTTTGCATTTCTAACAAGTTACTTGGTGGCATTGATGCCGGGGATCCAGGAACCCTACTTTGAAAATCACTGGTATAAGGAAAATTCAGAGGATAAAGGTTTGATTTCTGCAACAAATCTAATCATGTAGCCTTATATAGTTATTATTATGTACTTGAACTCTTTGACTCAATTTCTTTGTCAGTAAAAGAGAAATAAAAACAATACATTCCTCTGTAGATGGTTGTAATAATTTAAGAAATTAATACACATGAAGTATCTTTATAAACCCAAAAGGCTATCATATAGTAGTTTAAATTTCCTTCATTTTAAAGTGGGAAATCTAAGACAGAAGAAAATTCAATTAATTTTTAAATGTGAATTATGTATTAATCTAGAGGAGTGGGAAGTGAGCACTGAAATTGGATCCCATTTTTCTGACTATAAATTTAATTATTTTCCCCCAACAATCCCTCAATAAACATGGCCGAACATAAGTGACTCATGTGAAGATTTGATTCTATTACTACTCTACCATTTATTTATTTAGTCCATATACTCCACCCATTGGTGAAAGACATCCATGTTTTTAATCTCTAGGCTATCTTCCTTATGGAGGCTCAAGATTCTTATAATCAACTCCCATATTGGATTCAACTGCCTAATCTTAAGTATTTCCCACACATCTGAAAATAATTTGAAAATTTTAAATTATTGATTCCCTTCCTCACTTCTACTTCTAGACTTCCCCATCGCAGTAATACCAACCTCTTCTTAATTGCTCAAGCCAAACAACTTTCCTTCACCTCTCACATCTATCCATTAATCAGCAAGCACATGCCACCAAGCATCACTCCTCCCCTGAAATATTGCAGTAGCCTCCAAATGGGGCCCATGCTTCTGTTTGTTGTCCACAGAGCAACCATAGTTATCTTTTGAAAGTGTATGTTGGGTCATGTTCCTCTCTTTAACCTTCTTCAAAGGCTTCCCACTGAAGTTAGAATACACTCCAAACTCTTTCCCATGGTCATAAGTCCCTGCCTGCTTACAAATTCCTTGTTGTACCTCTCTTCTCCTTTATCACAACAATCCAGTCATATTGCCTTCATCTCTCTCTTAGTCTCTCTTCTCTTAAAATATTATTGGCCAGGCACGGTGGCTCACGCCTGTATCCCAGCACTTTGGGAGGCCAAGACAGGCGGATCACCTGAGGTCAAGAGTTCAAGACCAGCCTGGCCAACATGGTGAAACCCCAACTCTACTAAAAATACAAAAAAAAAAAAAAAAGAAAGAAAAAAATTATCCAGGCATGTTGACACATGCCTGTAATCCCAGCTACCTGGGAAGCTGAGACAGAATCGCTGGAACCCGGGAGGTGGAGGTTACAGCGAGCCGAGATTCCACTACTGCACCCCAGTCTGGGTGACAGAGCAAGACACCATCTCAAAAACAAAACAAAACAAAACAAACAAAAAACACATTATTTTTACTAACTTTTTGAAAGCTTAATAATTTATAAGTACAAAAGTGAAAATATGACAAGTGTGTAAGTCATAAAGTAATAAAATAAAAACCAATGAACCCAACACGCTATTTAAACCTATTTAAGAAGTGGAATCTTTGCTCTATCTATATTTTCCTCCCATCTAAATTGCTGACCCCCATATTACTACTTAGAGGTGAACATTTTTCTAATTTCTAAAAATAATCCCATTGCTTAAAAAAGTTATTATATATACATATAATGAAAAGCTATAATGATATAATGAACATATATATATCTCTATTGTTTGCTCAATTTTAGGCTTTATGAAAATGATATAGTAAGTAATCTTCAATAATTTGTTTTTTATCTTCAGCATACTTCTAAGGAATATCCATTTTGTAGCTGTAAATCTCCCTCATTTCTTCTGCCGAATATCATTCCATTGTGTGACTATAGTACAATTTATTATATAACTCATTCTCTAGTTGATAGACACTTAGGTTGTTTCTATGTTGTTATTATCAACAGTGCTGCTATAACCTTTTTTATTTGTGTATGTCTCCTGGTGCATATGGGCAAGAATATATGTCTAGAATTATAATTACCAAATTATAGAGAATGCAGATGTTCTGTACACAATGATGCCAAGTTGCTTTCCAAATGTTTGAACCAATGTACACTTCCACAGCAACATATGAGCCCCCTTTGAATCCCATCTACTCCAAACCTTGGTATATCAGATTTCCCAATTTTTGCCAATTTGGTAAGTATAAATTAATATCTCACTGAGGTATTAATTTGTATTTTTCTAATTACTAATCAGAATAAGCATCTTTTTTGTGGTAGATAACATGTGACATAGGTTCTGCCCTCTTACAAATTTTTAAATATGTAGTACAATATTGTTAACTACTTGTATGTTGTTGTTCAGCAGATTTCTAGAATTTTTTTCATTTAAAATGCCTGAAACTCTATAGCCATGAACAGCAACTCCTTATTTCCCCCACCCTCAAGGCCCTGGCAACCTTCAGGCTAGTATCTACTTCTATGAGTTGGACTATTGTAGATTCATGATATAAATTGAATCATGCAGTACTTGTCTTTCTGTGACTGGTTAATTTCACTTAATCTCTTCAAGGTTTATCCATGTCATCATATGGTGTGCAGAATTTTTTCTTTTCTTTTTTTTTTTTTTTTTTTTTGTGACAGAGTCTCTGTTGTCCAGGCTAGAGTGCAGTGGCACAATCTTGGCTCACTGCAACCTCCACCTCCCAGGTTCAAGCAATTCTCCTGCCTCAGCCTCCCAAGTAGCTGGGATTACAGGCACGGGCCACCATGCCCAGCTAATTTTTGTATTTTTAGTAGAGATGGGGTTTCGCCATGTTGGCCAGGTTGGTCTTGAACTCCTGACCTCAGGTGATCTGCCCACCTTGGCCTCCCAAAGTGTGTGTATAAGTTCCCAATTATACAGAATTGCTAATTTCCTTTTACAAGCATTTATAATTTTTTCCTCCTTCTGATGTCTGCTGTGGTACTACAGTTCTCTTGTTTTCAGAGGCTCTCAGGCTTTCAAAGTATACTGGCCCAGAGAGAAATTTGTTCCTTAGGCAATCCCTTGAAAAGCCAGAATGTGGAACACACATACCATTCTTATCTCCCCCGACCACCCCCACCAAAGGGGAAGCTGTTAAACTGTGTTGGCCTCCATCTACTGTACCATGAATCATCCATTACGGCAGTGGGCCACCCAGCTTTCTTTCATTCTCAATGACTTCTAGGCATCTAAAGTATGCTGGGTCCCCTCAGTGCACTGGAACAGATAAGACATAAACCAGCTTCTCAGGCAAACCCTCCAAAGCCCAAATGTTGGATGCACACTACTTCAACACTTTCCGTCCTTGGAGTCAAGTTAGAGTTGGAGTTTTCTTCCACTTGTTCCACACTTAGATGGGGAGAGGAGCTATAGTAAGTGAGTGTGTGCTTGCCCAAACCTCTGCCTTTGTTCTTAGCAACCCTCAACCTGGTGCCCCTTTTTGTCAGTGTTTAGACAGAGACAGACAAAACCAGTTCCTTGGTCCAGATCCCCCAAAAGTCTGCACATTAAATGTATGTTTCAGTATTCTCTTTTCCTCACTGAGAAGAAGCTTGGAGATGAGAGTTTTCTCTCAGGGGTGCCATGATGAACCAAGTGGAGGGACTATGATGAATGAGTGCCACAAATTTTCCTACAAGCTTTGATGCATCTGGTTTCATGCTCGCACAAGGTACAAGAATCTCGTCTTCTGGGTTTATCACAAAGGAAACTGGTTCATATGTTGTCATTGATTCAGTGTCTCCATGGAGGAAGGAGGGTCTGGGGCTTCCTATTCCTCATCTTACTGACACCCAGGATTGAGCATCTTTTAATATGTTTATTCAGCCTTAATATTCCTACTTCTGTAAAATGTGTATTTTTTAAACTGATTTAGCATTTTGGAACCTCCATTTTTTCATTTATTAAATGCAGGTAAACCTTTTATTTTCCTTATGAGAAGTTTTTATTACCGAAATGTACTTTAAAACAGCAGTTCCTGAATACCAGTTCTTGGACAAATGTTTAGTTAGCAGAGCCAAAATTGAGTGAAAGTAGCAAAAGGGAAGGTGATAAAATTCAAATCAGCCAGCCCTCTCACCCAAATGCCCATCCAACAGGTCTGGGGTAGAAGTGAAGACTAAGATGACAATAATTTATCTACATTTCAAAGCACCTTATGTGATTTTCTTACAGCCAGCAAAGTTTGAGCTTCACAGCTCTATATGGGTGCAAATTGTATTTGAGGTTACTACCAGTACTATTAAGAATAAAGAATTAACTTCAGTACCTGTGGAAATCAGTGTGGAGGGGCTATTCAAGATTTGTTCTAAGGACCCTATGTATTTCTGCACAGGTGATATTAAAAATTCAAATAAAAAAATTTAATGAATTTGTAGGATCAATGAATATATATTAAAATGTGAACACAACTGCTTGAGATTAGCTCTTTAAGTGATATCACAGGAATTTAGCAATTTGTTCACTCTTTAAATTAAACAATACTTCCTGAATGCCCAGATGCATGAAGCATTCTTTTAGCCTCTTGTAGGGATGCGAGTCTTGAAGGCATGCATCTAGCCTTCCAATTAATGAAGGCATGAATCTAGTTAATCAAGGAAGATAATATGTGTGCTGAACAAAAAGTCATACAAAGTAGAAATAAGCATCATTACAAAGGTTGAGTAAAGAGCTGTGGGAGTCTAGAGAAAGGCAAGATTGCTTCTGGCTGGTAGATTTGGCAAAGTTTCCTATAGGAGATGGCATTGAAGACAAAGTTTCCTGTAGGATATGGAAGGGTTTTGAATAATGAGGAATTTAGACAGAGATAGAGGCTCAGAGTACATTCCAGGAGTGAACATTAGCAAAGACGCATAGGTAGCAAGGAAACAAGAGGACAGATCTCTCCACAGACACGCCTGACTTGAGATAAGCAGAATAAATACCATGATTAGGTATTGCAAGATAACATGAACTTGGCTGAGGGTGTGTGTCAGTGTACTGGCAGGAAATAGATGGTCTTTCAAATTTGGGACTGAGGAGAGTTTAATAAAGCCATCGTTTACAAAGACTCATGAGAGGGGAAGCCAGCTGGGCTTGGGTGGGGACTTGGAGAACTTTTCTGTCTAGCTAAAGGATTGTGAATGCACCAATCAGTGCTCTGTGTCTAGCTAAAGGATTGTAAATGCACCAATCAGCACTCTGTAAAATGGACCAATCAGCAGGAAGTGGGTGGGGCCAAATAATAAAAGCTGGCCACCGGAGCCAGCAGCGGCAACCCACTGGGGTCCCCTTCCAGGCTGTGGAAGCTTTGTTCTTTCCCTTTTCACAATAAATCTTGCTGCTGCTCATTCTTTGGGTCCACACTACCTTTATGAGCTGTAATACTCACTCACTGCGAGGGTCTGCAGCTTCATTCCTGAAGTCAGCGAGACCACGAACCCACTGGGAAGAACAAACAACCTGGATGCACCACCTTTAAGAGCTGTAACACTCACTGTGAAGGTCTGTGGCTTCACTCCTGAAGTCAGTGAGACCACGGACCCACCAGGAGGAGGAAACTCCAGACACATCAGAACATCTGAAGGAACAAAATCCAGACACACCATCTTTAAGAACTGTAACACTCACCACGAGGGTCCGTGGCTTCATTATTGAAGTCAGCGAGACCAAGAACCCACCGGAAGGAATAAATTACAGACACACTTGGACAGGAAATACGACCAGCATTCAGGGGCTCATAACACCTGGGAGTCATCATCACCACCCCTGGGACTAAAGGGGCATGAGGGGACAATTATTTTCCCAACCCCCAGAGAGAAAATGAAATGAGAGAGCACTTCAAAGAGACGTGCAGAAAATCTGAGGTGCCCCTGTAGGAACCCAGATGGTAAGTAAATACTCAAATCTCATTCTCTTTCCTCACCCAATCTCCTGCCAGTGCTTTATTTTGGCTGAAGCCAGAGGACATGTGCACACTGATGCAGCCTATCCTTAGGGATAGATGGTCACATGCTAAGTGAAATGACCAAACTGAATGAACAGGCCCGTAATTCTTATCTCATTATAAGACTATGGCTATTTTCTCCAAAATACCTCACAACAATTCCCTCACTATATCATGCATTTTTGTGTTTTCCTCTTAAATTACTTTTCAATTGTAAACATTGTTATTACAAATAATAATTATGCTTTAGGTTAACTTGTGCATTATTGGATACTTTGTGTATACTTGTGGCCTACTCTTCAGTTGTTTGAAATCTCATAGCATTTCCTAATGACAAGAAAGGGGAGGTAATTATAGCTTACCACTCAGCATCATAAACATGAAGCTTTTTAAATTCTGGGATGATTATATGCACATGACAATGAACAGCATGCCCTCTGTAAAGAGGAGGAAAACCACAAAACATCTTTTGGGAATCAATCAGAAAAGAGAATCATCAAATTAACCAGAATATGAAACATTTCTGATGGCGTAGAAGGATGCAGACTCCACTTTTGACATTTACAGAACTGCTTTTTTAGGGCAAGTCATTTACTTTGCACGAGACTTTTGGTGGCTGTGGTTTTTGTGATCTCAGCTCCTTTTCTACCTCATTTCCATGACAGATTTTACTAACCAAATCACAGAGCTAGGACCATGATCCAGGCTGAGCCAATCATATCATGTGCCATTCCATAACCATAATGACCTTTGCACCTAGGTATTTTCCATGCAAAAGCAGGCAGGGAAAAGCATACTTATCACCCTCCTTTGGCTATAATAAATGTTACTGCAGAGCTCCTGAGATGGTTACCTTCCTGAATCTTATCGTCAGACTCTATGAACCACCTGAGTCTTCTTCCTGTAAATTGTTTTTACTTAACCTGTTTTGAGTTGAGTTCCTGTTACTTTCAACTGAAAGACTCACCTAATACCAAGCAAATACTGTCAGGTCCATGCCAGTCTTTGGCTTCTGTACTTGTTGTTCTTTCTGCTTAAAATTCTCCTCAGAAACTTCATGGCTACCTCTCTCATTTCTTTCAGGTTTGAACTCAAATATCGACTTCTCAGTGAGGTCTCCCCTGGGATTTCCTCTAAACCACCCTCAGACCCCTTTACCACCTTCCCTTATTGATATCTAATATCTCATATATTTCATTCAATGGTCCTATACATCGTCTCTGTCCTCAACTAAGATGTAGGTAGGAGATTTTTACTTCTTTGTCCATTGCATAATTGGCATATCTAGAAAATGCATAGACATAGAGTGATAAATGTTTGCTAAATAAGTGGGCAAATGAATATTAAACACATTCTGTGTGCCAGACACTGCACTCAGAGCTTAACACGTGGAATTTCATATAGCTCATAGGTTTTTTTTGCATTTCCTGGTAATGATGAAATCATGGAAGTGATACATCTTATTAATGTGTTCTCTTTATGAAGACTGTCACCTCCATGAGGGGAGGGGTTAGGCCTGCCTTTTTCTACATGGATCTCCATTGCCTAGTGAAGTAACTGGAACTTGGAACCTGTATGTTGGATATGGAAACATGAAATGGACTCTATATCTTAAACATAGCCATGCTCCCCTTTTAGTTATGGCTTTGTTATAACCTAATAAATATGACAACCAAAGTTTCCCTACTGGGGTTGGGTATTGGACAGCTTTGAGCAAAACAGGTCACTTATTCTTAGCCATTGCATTGGACTGACTCCCCTTTCTGCCTGTCTTGTTCTTATTTCTTTTCTCCTCTATTCTTAAATTATATTATTGTGTCCTTGTAAGCCACCTTGAATCCTTTCTGGAACAAGGCGGAGAATAAATTAATTAATTCACAGATTCATTTAATTCTCACAGCAACTCAGTGAGGTAGGTATTAGTTCCCTCATTACATGGAAGAGAAAACTGAGCCTTAGAGATATTAAGCAATTTGTCCAAGGTCACATAACTGATAAATGTCAGAGTCGGGATTTAGATCCAAGAGAATCTGTCTCCATAGCTGGTACTCCCCCACTCTCCTCATGATCTGCAATGTCTCAGGGATGCTTTGAGCTGAGGACTGGTGGAAATGATATTGGACAAAATGACAGCAGTCTGGGGCAACTCTAGGCTTTTCTGTTTTTAGGCTACTGGGACCTTGGAGTGATACCTATCTTCTGAGTCGGTTTCCCCACTATTCAATGGGAGTGGTAATACATCTGCCTTCTGTACTCTGAGTTCCATCAAGGCTCCTCCACTGAGGAATGGGCCTGGTCTGAGACACAGTGGTCAAAGGTCCAGAATAAGGATCCAATTCAGAACTGGCAAGCCATGGCCAAAGGGCAGCACTTTCATATCCACTATCATCTAATATTAACAACAAATGAAGCTGGATGTGCTCAGGATCCTTGTTTGACATGACTCTAGCTTACTTTCTGTACCAACAGCATAAAAAGACCACTATCTCATAAAGTTAGAGTCTTTGGGCATAATAGAGAGAAAAGGGGCTCTGAACTTAGACACAATTTGGATAAAACCCTAACCTGTCTGCTGTGCCCTGTAATTTTGAACTACTTAACCTCTCTGAATTTTACCTCTTCTATAAATCAAGAAGTACAGAAAAACCAGTCACAACATTGACTATCACATTTTGAATGCATTTGAAAGTGATGACTGTTAAGAATGGCCCAGCTTTTTTGGCCATGGGCTTTTTCTCCCTGAATTGCTTTTGCAAATGTTATCTTATTCTTAAGATCCCTTCAAAGTTGGCCACGTTTTTACAGAAGCAAATATTCTTCAGGATGCTTAATTTCAAAATGATGTTCCAAATATTTTCCCCTAAAACATGCATCTCTGTGAGAGAGCTTATATGGAACTAGGGCCAAGGCTCACATCTTCTATTTCATTTATTCATTCACGCATTTGTTCCACAAACATTCTTCTGCTCTGTGCCAATCACTATGCCTGACATGAATAAAGTTTTGCTCTAAAGCAGTGACATTCCTATGGGGAACAAAGACAGATAAGAAACTGTGTGACTTGTGGCATAATGAAGGGACAGAGAAGGTCTTACCGGAGCACAGAGAAGACCCAGCTGTAGATAGATCACCTGAGGCATCCTCAACATCACTGTGCCTTCATGCATGGGCCTCGTTCTGGCTTTCAGACTCTAGAGAGCATTTGGTGTCTGTGTAGGGAGAAGGTCTCTTGATCTCCAGCATGAGCTTGGATGCTGGGCTCCTGTCTTCTGGAAGGTTCTGCTCATGGACTTTACCATTCCCTTGTAAAAACCCTCTGAACCAAGCCAGGTAATCCCTCAGGGCTTGGTGCCTTGTCATTTTTAATGGCACTAATTGTCTTGTTATCTACTTCTTTGCAATAGTAAAGCCTTTTAATATTTCATTTTCCCTCCGGAGGGAAAGAAAACCCTTTTTTTCACAGAGTCATTACACTCTGTCTCATTTGCATTAAAAAAGGAAATACAGAAGTTGTCACGTTCCATGGAGGTCCTCAATATACCTGCTATATATTCTGTGCATCAGTTACTGGTACTCCAGTACTGGATTACTAAAGTCCCAGGGATGCTCTAGTCCAACACCTCAACTTTGACATAAGAAATCTAAGATCTACAGAAGAGAGAGTTCGTCAGTTGGAATCTCCTGACTTCTGCCTCCCACCCTACTAGAGTACTTTCTTGGAAACCTCCAGGCTCAGCACAACTACTCTCTCCAGTCATTGTGTCTGCTGTGATCAATGGTTCCTATCTTGCCGAATTCACTCTTTTCTTGGTAATTCTTGCTAAGCATGTAGGGGATGCTAGGCATTATGATAACTGCTTTAAATCATTTCCTTTTTGATCACAAAGGTACCTTTGGGGCTTATTGGGACAATTCAATTTAATGGACTAATTTAAAGGAAACACACTGAAAAGCCCAGTGATATCTCTTTGGATGAATGAATAAATTTGGTCATTCAAGAGAAGGCAGCACATCATTTGCAGAACAGAGATACCATGGAGCCTACGACTCTTCCTCACTCCCTTCTGAGTCTTAGATTTACCAGACCAAATGCCACTGGGAAACCCCGTGTTTCATTTTTCTACCAAAAGGAGCATGATCTGCACATGCGACCAAATCAGAAGACAAATGTGTAGTTACTTGCCTTATCCTAATATCAAACTTGTTTTGAAGTGTGGGTGATGTCACTTTTACTCCTCTCTATCCTAACTTGTAAGTATACCTACTTAAAAAAGGTATATGGT
The DNA here is from genome assembly GCF_028885655.2 of Pongo abelii. Taxonomy (NCBI): domain Eukaryota; kingdom Metazoa; phylum Chordata; class Mammalia; order Primates; family Hominidae; genus Pongo; species Pongo abelii. Next base: position 82,221,105 of record NC_071994.2, read on the forward strand.
ATACCTGGGCCTACACAGAAGCTAAGAAGGACAGTGAGGATTCCACGCCAGGCATTTAGCTTATTTTCTATCACTATATCATGCAGAAAAAGAAAGAAGAGGACCTAGCAGGATGCCAGTGTCCTTGTTTTGATAATTCATTTAATCTTTCTGATATTATCCCTCTAAACTTCAGATTCCTCATCTATTAAAAAAAATGAAGAAGGGTAATATCTTCTCTGCTTACTTTACACTAAAAATAAAATCAGAGACTAAATGGAAAAAATAACTTGTATATTTTTAAACATAAATTTTCTCTTTTAATTCTAAGTTAACATTTACTTATTTTTTCATTAGAAAAGAAAGGCAGGATCTAATATTTTAAACCAAACATTGAGCCTCAAAATGCTGACAGCTGGCACTTTGGGAACAAATTAGAGCCCAGAAGCAAAGATAAATGGAAAGCATTTACAAGCTATATGATCTGGAAAATGGGAAGAGAGTCGATTTTTGAAAAGAGAGGAAGAAACAATTGACTGAATAATTAGAACACAGAAATGATACATTAACAGTCTTAGCACGCCACAGAGAATAGGGACATGGACGGATTCATCAGAGGGCTGTTTTTTCTTTAGCACAGCCTCAGTGGCTTTAACACAGACAGATGTGAAGGGGAAAGGTCAGACTGTTAAGAAAGGCAGCAGAGCTACTAAGAGGAAGAATACAAACAAAAACAAAATTACATTGTTTTACATTGCAAATTCATAGTCACAGGATTCCAGATGCAGGATCAAACTGACTGTGGCAGAATGGACTTGCTGGGAAGGAAAAAGACTAAAAAGAGTGAAAATGAAAGCAGGAGGTTTAATGATTAAAAGCATAGATTCCGTTGCGGGACAGCCTGGGTTTGAGTATGAGCTTTACTAACTGTGTGACCTTCAATAGGTGACATAATTTCTCTGGCCTCGGTTTTTTCACCTCTAAATTGAGAATAATTATAGTATCTTTCTTATTGAGCTGTTATAGAAAATAACTAAGTAAATACAGTTAAATACAGAATGAATGATAATGACAAAACAGAAATAATACATTAACAGTCTCAGCATACCACAGAGACTGGTTGATTCATCAGAGAGTTACTTTTTCAACACAGCCTCAGTGGACAAATGAGAAGGGAAGAGTTAGACTGTTAAGAAAGACAGCAGGGCTACTGAATAGTAAAATCATTAACAGAAACCAAATTACATTATTTTGCATTGCAAATTCAGTAATATGATTACAAGTAAATTGCTTAGAACAATGCCTGATACTTCTTCAAAACACGTGTGTTAATTCTTATTGTCCATATATGAAAGAAATTTAAAGGTATTAAAAGCCCTGTCAAACATGAGATGGTGAGGAAAAAAAAAAATCCTCAGATTAGTAATTTCTGATATATGGCAGCATCACTGATGAAGCCACACAGAGCTCCTAGCTATCAACAGGTGATCAAGGAAGAAATTTCAGATACAGGAAAGATGAGAAAAACAGAAAGACAGATAATACTAGAGAAAAAATAAAAAGTTACCTGAAAAATATTAAATAAAAATTTGCACCTGGCAGATTATTTTGTTTCCTAAACCCGGCTGGATATCACTTTCTAAAGGAAATATTACGTTAAAAAAGAAAGGAGAAAAAAGAAAGGATGGAAGGAGGGAAGGATGGAAGGAGGGAAGGAGGGAAGGAAGGAAGGGAGGGAAGGAGGGGAAGGGAGAGAGAAAGGAAAGGAAGGAAGGAAGAGAAAAGAGAAAGAAGAGGAGGTGAAAACGATAATGAAGCTATATCATGAGACTGCCTGGGTTTATATCCTTGGCTATGTCATTTACAGGCTGTGAGGCCTTAGATGAGTTACTTAATCTTTCTGAGTCTACTCTTCCATAAAATGGAGATGATAACAAATAGCTTATAGGATTTTGTGAGGAGTCAATGAAATTACCTAAGGCCATTTAGAACACTGCCAAGCACTTATTAACACACAGCAACTGTCCAGTAGATATTATTCCTGACCCCTGAAATATGCCAAGTATTGTTCCTGGTATTGTACAGGTAAAATGTTGAAAACCTCAGAACAACAAACTGAAGAGAGCAGACCTCAAGGGTATTAGTCATCTCCTTAGCACCTGTCGGCTAATGAGTAGCAAAGCTAGGATTCTAATCCAGCCCTTTCTGGATCCCATGTCCCACGCTCCACTGCCTCCCAAATGAGTCACCAAGTGTAAATCACATCCATTACACTGAATAGCACATCACTTAACACCCCAAAATAGAACTTGTGTATACATTAAAGAAATGTAGTATTTTATGTAAACCCAAGTTTTTATTTTAAAGCCAAATGTCAACAGCTGATAAAAGTTATAACAACTATGATTTATTATATATGAAGGGCTTTACATACATCACATCATCGTTGTCATTGTCATAATTATTACTTTAGTGTCTGCCTGTTATGCATCTGGTGCTATGTTTCATATTTTATATCTGTGCTTCTCAAACTTTAAAGTGAATAAGAATCACCTGGAGATCTTGTTAAAATGCTGATTGTGATTCAGTAGTTCTGGGGATAGCCTGAGACTCTGCATTTTTAGCCAGGTGATACTAATGCTGGTTTTTTTTTTAAGCTTAGAGTAGCAACATTTTACAGGCTATTCTTCCTCTACATTAATGCTGTTACAAAAATTTTACAGGGGTGGAAAATGGCTGGAGGAGCCAAGACGGCCGAATAGGAACAGCTCCGGTCTACAGCTCCCAGCGTGAGCGACGCAGAAGACGGGTGATTTCTGCATTTCCATCGGAGGTACTGTGTTCATCTCACTAGGGAGTGCCAGACAGTGGGTGCAGGACAGTGGGTGAGTGCACTGTGCGCCAGCCGAAGCAGGGGCGAAGCACTGCCTCACTCGGGAAGCGCAACGGGTCAGGGAGTTCCCTTTCCAGGGGTGACAGACGGCACCTGAAAAATCGGGCCACTCCCACCCGAATACTGTGCTTTTCCAACGGGCTTAGGAAACGGTGCACCAGGAGATTATAGCCCGCACCTGGCTCAGAGGGTCCTATGCCCACGGAGTCTCCCTGATTGCTAGCACAGCAGTCTGAGATCAAACAGCAAGGCGGCAGCCAGGCTGGGGGAGGGGCGCCCGCCATTGCCCAGGCTCCCTTAGGTAAACAAAGCAGCCTGGAAGCTTGAACTGGGTGGAGCCCACCACAGCTCAAGGAGGCCTGCCTGCCTCTGTAGGCTCCATCTCTGGGGGCAGGGCACAGACAAACAAAAAGACAGCAGTAACCTCTGCAGACTTAAATGTCCCTGTCTGACAGCTTTGAGGAGAGCAGTGGTTCCCCCAGCACGCAGCTGGAGATCTGAGAATGGGCAGACTGCCTCCTCAAATGGGTCCCTGACCCCTGACCCCCGAGCAGCCTAACTGGGAGGCACCCCCCAGCAGGGGCAGGCTGACACCTCACACGGCCGGCCAGGTACTCCAACAGACCTGCAGCTGAGGGTCCTGTCTGTTAGAAGGAAAACTAATAGAAAGGACATCCACACCAAAAACCCATCTGTACATCACCATCATCAAAGACCAAAAGTAGATAAAACCACAAAGATGGGGAAAAAACAGAGCAGAAAAACTGGAAACTCTAAAAAGCAGAGCGCCTCTCCTCCTCCAAAGGAACACAGTTCCTCACCAGCAACAGAACAAAGCTGGACGGAGAATGACTTTGACGAGGTGAGAGAAGAAGGCTTCAGATGATCAAATTATTCCGAGCTATGGGAGGATATTCAAACCAAAGACAAAGAAGTTGAAAACTTTGAAAAAAATTTAGAAGAATGTATAACTAGAATAACCAATACAGAGAAGTGCTTAAAGGAGCTGATGGAGCTGAAAACCAAGGCTCGAGAACTACATGAAGAATGCAGAAGCCCCAGGAGCTGATGCGATCAAATGGAAGAAAGGGTATCAGCCCTGGAAGATGAAATGAATGAAATGAAGCGAGAAGGGAAGTTTAGAGAAAAAAGAATAAAAAGAAACGAGCAAAGCTTCCAAGAAATGTGGGACTATGTGAAAAGACCAAATCTACGTCTGATTGGTGTACCTGAAAGTGACGGGGAGAATGGAACCAAGTTGGAAAACACTCTGCAGGATATTATCCAGGAGAACTTCCCCAGTCTAGCAAGGCAGGCCAAGATTCAGATTCAGGAAATACAGAGAATGCCACAAAGATACTCCTCGAGAAGAGCAACTCCAAGACACATAATTGTCAGAGTCACCAAAGTTGAAATGAAGGAAAAAATGTTAAGGGCAGCCAGAGAGAAAGGTCGGGTTACCATCAAAGGGAAGCCCATCAGACTAACAGCGGATCTCTCGGCAGAAACCCTACAAGCCAGAAGAGAGTGGGGGCCAATATTCAACATTCTTAAAGAAAAGAATTTTCAACCCAGAATTTCATATCCAGCCAAACTAAGCTTCCTAAGTGAAGGAGAAATAAAATACTTTACAGACAAGCAAATGCTGAGAGATTCTGTCACCACCAGGCCTGCCCTAAAAGAGCTCCTGAAGGAAGCGCTAAACATGGAAAGGCACAACCCGTACCAGCCGCTGCAAAATCATGCCAAAATGTAAAGACCATCGAGACTAGGAAGAGACTGCATCAACTAACGAGCAAAATAACCAGCTAACATCATAATGACAGGATCACATTCACACATAACAATATTAACTTTAAATGTAAATGGACTAAATGCTCCAATTAAAAGACACAGACTGGCAAATTGGATAAAGACTCAAGACCCATCAGTGTGCTGTATTCAGGAAACCTATCTCACATACAGAGACACACATAGGCTCAAAATAAAAGGATGGAGGAAGATCTACCAAGCAAGTGGAAAACAAAAAAAGGCAGGGGTTGCAATCCTAGTCTCTGATAAAACAGACTTTAAACCAACAAGATCAAAAGAGACAAAGAAGGCCATTACATAATGGTAAAGGGATCAATTCAACAAGAAGAGCTAACTATCCTAAATATATATGCACCCAATACAGGAGCACCCAGATTCATAAAGCAAGTCTTGAGTGACCTACAAAGAGACTTAGACTCCCACACATTAATAATGGGAGACTTTAACACCCCACTGTCAACATTAGACAGATCAACGAGACAGAAAGTCAACAAGGATACCCAGGAATTGAACTCAGCTCTGCACCAAGCGGACCTAATAGACATCTACAGAACTCTCCACCCCAGATCAACAGAATATACATTTTTTTCAGCACCACACCACACCTATTCCAAAATTGACCACATACTTGGAAGTAAAGCTCTCCTCAGTAAATATAAAAGAATAGAAATTATAACAAACTATCTCTCAGATCACAGTGCAATCAAGCTAGAACTCAGGATTAAGAATCTCACTCAAAACTGCTCAACTACATGGAAACTGAACAACCTGCTCCTGAATGACTACTGGGTACATAATGAAATGAAGGGAGAAATAAAGATGTTCTTTGAAACCAATGAGAACCAAGACACAACATACCAGAATCTCTGGGATGCATTCAAAGCAGTGTGTAGAGGGAAATTTATAGCACTAAATGCCCAGAAGAGAAAGCAGGAAAGACCCAAAATTGACACCCTAACATCACAATTAAAGGAACTAGAAAAGCAAGAGCAAACACATTCAAAAGCTAGCAGAAGGCAAGAAATAACTAAAACCAGAGCAGAACTGAAGGAAATAGAGACACAAAAAACCCTTCAAAAAATTAATGAATCCAGGAGCTGGTTTTTTGAAAGGATCAACAAAATTGATGGACTGCTAGCAAGATTAATAAAGAAAAAAAGAGAGAAGAATCAAATAGTTGCAATAAAAAATGATAAAGGGGTTATCACCACCAATCCCACAGAAATACAAACTACCATCAGAGAATAGTACAAACACTTCTGCGCAAATAAACTAGAAAATCTAGAAGAAATGGATAAATTCCTCAACACATACACCCTCCCAAGACTAAACCAGGAAGAAGTTGAATCTCTGAATAGACCAATAACAGGAGCTGAAATTGTGGCAATAATCAATAGCTTACCAACCAAAAAAAGTCCAGGACCAGATGAGTTCACAGCCGAATTCTACCAGAGGTACAAGGAGGAACTGGTACCATTCCTTCTGAAACTATTCCAATCAATAGAAAAAGAGGGAATCCTCCCTAACTCATTTTATGAGGCCAGTATCATCCTGATACCAAAGCTGGGCAGAGACACAACCAAAAAAGAGAATTTTAGACCAATATCCTTGATGAACATTGATGCAAAAATCCTCAGTAAAATACTGGGAAACAGAATCCAGCAGCACATCAAAAAGCTTATCCACCATGATCAAGCGGGCTTCATCCCTGGGATGCAAGGCTGGTTCAATATACGCAAATCAATAAATGTAATCCAGCATATAAACAGAACCAAAGACAAAAACCACATGATTATCTCAATAGATGCAGAAAAGGCCTTTGACAAAATTCAAAAACCCTTCATGCTAAAAACTCTCAATAAATTAGGTATCGATGGGACGTATTTCAAAATAATAAGAGCCATCTATGACAAACCCACAGCCAGTATCATACTGAATGGGCAAAAACTGGAAGCATTCCCTTTGAAAACTGGCACAAGACAGGGATGCCCTCTCTCACCACTTCTATTCAACATAGTGTTGGAAGTTCTGGCCAGGGCAATTAGGCAGCAGAAGGAAATAAAGGGTATTCAATTAGGAAAAGAGGAAATCAAATTGTCCCTGTTTGCAGACGACGTGATTGTATATCTAGAAAACCCCATTGTCTCAGCCCAAAATCTCCTTAAGCTGATAAGCAACTTCAGCAAAGTCTCAGGATACAAAATTAATGTACAAAAATCACAAGCATTCTTATACACCAATAACAGACAAACAGAGAGCCAAATCATGAGTGAACTCCTATTCACAATTGCTTCAAAGAGAATAAAATACCTAGGAATCCAACTTACAAGGGATATGAAGGACCTCTTCAAGGAGAACTACAAACCACTGCTCAAGGAAATAAAAGAGGATACAAACAAATGGAAGAACATTCCATGCTCATGGGTAGGAAGAATCAATATCGTGAAAATGGCCATACTGCCCAAGGTAATTTACAGATTCAATGCCATCCCCATCAAGCTACCAATGACTTTCTTCACAGAATTGGAAAAAAATACTTTAAAGTTCATGTGGAACCAAAAAAGAGCCCGCATCACCAAGTCAATCCTAAGCCAAAAGAACAAAGCTGGAGGCATCACACTACCTGACTTCAAACTATACTACAAGGCTACAGTAACCAAAACAGCATGGTACTGGTACCAAAACAGAGATATAGATCAATGGAACAGAACAGAGCCGTCAGAAATAACGCCACATATCTACAACTATCTGATCTTTGACAAACCTGACAAAAACAAGCAATGGGGGAAAGGATTCCCTATTTAATAAATGGTGCTGGGAAAACTGGCTAGCCATATGGAGAAAGCTGAAACTGGATCCCTTCCTTACACCTTATACAAAAGTCAATTCAAGATGGATTAAAGACTTAAATGTTAGACCTAAAACCATAAAAACCCTAGAAGAAAACCTAGGCATTACCATTCAGGACATAGGCATGGGCAAGGACTTCATGTCTAAAACACCAAAAGCAATGGCAACAAAAGCCAAAATTGACAAATGGGATCTAATTAAACTAAAGAGCTTCTGCACAGCAAAGGAAACTACCATCAGAGTGAACAGGCAACCTACAAAATGGGAGAAAATTTTCGCAACCTACTCATCTGACAAAGGGCTAATATCCAGAATCTACAATGAACTCCAACAAATTTACAAGAAAAAAACAAACAACCCCATCAAAAAGTGGGCAAAGGATATGAACAGACACTTCTCAAAAGAAGACATTTACGCAGCCAAAAAACACATGAAAAAATGCTCACCGTCACTGGCCATCAGAGAAATGCAAATCAAAACCACAATGAGATACCATCTCACACCAGTTAGAACGGCAATCATTAAAAAGTCAGGAAACAACAGGTGCTGGAGAGGATGTGGAGAAATAGGAACACTTTTACACTCTTGGTGGAACTGTAAACTAGTTCAACCCTTGTGGAAGTCAGTGTGGCGATTCCTCAGGGATCTAGAACTAGAAATTCCATTTGACCCAGCCATCCCATTACTGGGTATATACCCAAAGGACTATAAATCATGCTGCTATGAAGACACATGCACACGTATGTTTATTGCGG